>NW_026099268.1:0-6329 GCF_021464435.1 Cataglyphis hispanica | reverse complement strand
GATTATAAAAGATAAAATAAAATGAAGGAAATAAAATCGATTTAATGTGGCATTATTAACGGAAAATCCTCCTCAAATTCATTGAATTATTAGATTTCCAATATAAGGAACTGTAGAAACAAGATTCGTAAATATTGTTGCTCCTCAGAATGATATTTGTCCTCAAGAAAGTATATAACCAAGGAAGGCTGTAGATATAGATAAAAGATAAATTGATATACCAATTAATCATTTATTTTTTAATTTATAAGAATTGTAGTATAATCCTTGTCTAATATGTAAGTATATACAAATAAAAAATATTGATGCTCCATTAATATGAATATTATGAATTAATCATCTTAATTTTACATTTTGAATAATATGAATAATTCTGGAGAAAGCTATTATAGTATTAGGACATTAATGTATGGGTAAAAAAATTCTCTAATAATTTGAATAATTTAGAATATTCCTAATAGAGATCCAAAATTTCATCAATAAAAAATATTTATAGGTGTAGGAAGATTTAAAAATGATATTTTAATTAGATTTAATAAATTTTTATTAATAAATAATTAAATCTTTTATTAAAGAAATAAATAAATTAATTTTTCGTAAAGAGATGGATTTTTATAAGCATATTTTAATAATAGAAAAGAGAGTAAATTGTAGATAAAATATAGAAACAATAGTGATATTATTAAAAGAATATTCATATAGATTTAAAATATTTTGAAAGTTTATTTCATTTATATTTATAAGATTAGTTTCGGAATAGTTATATTTTATTGTGTAAGAATGAAAATTATATTAGATTTTTAATTAAAAAAAGTTATTAAGTTGATAATAAAGGATATAAATAAGCATTTATTAAATTTAAAATTAATTTGCTAGTTGGAAATTAATCTAGAAAAATAAAAAAAGATAATTAATAAGCATCTAATTATAATTAAAAATAATATAATAGAATATAAATATTTTGATTTTCACATTGATAATTTTAGGCAAATAAATGATCTGTAAATTAATAAAATAATTATTATAATATTTGGGTGAATAATTGAAATATTAGAGATTAAAAGAAATATAATTCTAAAAATAATTATTAAAACAAATATGTTTATAAAAAATAATTCTTTGTTCATAAAATTTTTGATAATTAATTATTAGATTAAATAAAAAAATTTTAATTTAAATAATGAGAAAAATAATGAATAATATAGATGATGTGATGTATTGAGATATTAAAGAGAGGGAGAAGGAGATGGTTATATAAAAAATATTTTTTAAGAAATAGTTTAATAAGAACATTAATTTTGGAGATTATAAGTATAATTTAATAATAATTATTTTTTAAATATATATATATATATATATATATATATATATTTATATATACATTTATATTTATATATATATATATATATATATATTTATATTAATATTTATATTTATTTATATTTATATTTATATTTATATTTATATTTATATTTATATTTATATTTATATTTATATTTATATTTATATTTTATATTTATATTTATGAAATTAAATTAATTAATTTTTAATTTACAAAATTAATGTTTTTATTAAACCATATAAATTTTAATTTAAAATATAAGTAAAGTAATAATAATTAGTTAATAAAATAGTAGAAAAAAGGTAAATTAAATAAAGAATTTAAGGGAAATTTAATTAATATTGATACTTAAATTTTTGAATATTTGTATATAATTATTTTAATTATATTAATTTTTATATATTAGTTTATATTGGTATTAAAAGTAGTGGAGTTAATAATTTTAAATATTTCTTTTATTATATATTGTAACGTCCTACCAATTTTAAAACTATATTTTAGCTAGTAATTAAGTACCGCTTTTATCCGCAAAATACCAATGGAATAATTATGTAATCCATTTGCTTTTATTTTAAATGTTAACTAATTTCATTAATCGCTTATTATTTTAGTTCCATATGGTTATTTAGCCTAAAACCTGAATATATTTTAATCCTTTTAGTAATAATAATCGATGGCGCAAGAAATTGAGAATTCCTTAGATCGACGAATCAGGAAGCATTATTTAGAACTAGCTAACTGTACAGCAGTGACTTTTTAGAACTAACCTGCTGATTACTTTAAGAACGGACTTGCAAGCGAGTTTCACACTCGATAATATCGATACTAATATTTAACTTTTAAGATTTTAATATTTAACCGTACAGACAAATATATATATAATAATTACTCACTCTTAAATTGAGAAGTAAATGCGCCGTACTTTATGGAATCATAAAACGTATATAATAATAATTTGTTGACAATATTTATAATTATTTTATCCAAAACATCATATATAAAACTTTCTATATTCAATACAATTATACTTTATAAATAATTAAAATCATATTAATTAAAACAGCTTATTATATAATACGCGAATGTTTCCATAAAGAAATGATTTTAATAAAATTAATACGCTTTATTGTAATAGTTTATTGTAGTATCGATCAAGCGACCATAAATATAAATTTAAAAGGCTTATATTCTATGGAATCATAAATTATATACATTACATATAATACATCTAAGTTATCTAAAATATCTCTATTTTTAAACTATAGAATGCCACAACTTTATTTAAACTGCCAACTTATTATCAGAACTGAAATAAATAGAACAAATGATTCCATAAATTAATAAGCATAAATATTAACCATATTATTAAGGATTTTATATTATAAAATATTAATTAAGCTTAAGAAGAGAATGCGCATAAGAGGCCTCATATCAGTGAAACCTGATATTGCGAGCGATAAGTCAAACGGACACGCGACGGCTACGACCACGAGCGCCGAAACTCAATAGTCAGATAAACATATCGATCGACAATTCTCAGAAGAATTGTTGTTAAAAATCTTTCTTCTCAGAAGTCCTCCACTGAATCATTCTAAGAACCTTCCAGAGCGCGACGCGTGTGCTGCGCACGGCCCGAAGACCCTTTGTTTCGACAGTATATAAGCCGGCGATTTCGAACCTTCGGGGCATTACAGTCAATTCGGAGCATTACGTTCAGATCATTCAGTCATAGCATTACAGTCAATTCGGAGCATTACGTTCAGATCATTCAGTCACAGCATTGCATTCAGTTCGGGGCATTACATTCAGATCATTCAGCATTGCATTGCATTCAGTTCAAGCAGTAAAATCGGAGCAGTCAGTTCGGGTAGTCAATTCAGTCATTCAATTACGAGCTTTTCAAGCATTCGAATCATTTATTTTTAGCTAACATTATTCATTACTAATTCATTACTATTTCGTACAAGTATTCGCTCCGTATTATTCGTTCATTGTTCGCGTACTATTCACTATTCCATTTTGATTAATATAATTGTCGATTCAGTGTTAAGTTGTGTAAAACTAAGGAAATAATAAAAAACTTTGTGTATACATCTGTGTTCTTTTATCCGGCCTACTTCATCCACGACCGAGGTCTTAAAGGACGAGAGAAGGGCTTAACAAAGTACGATCAGAACTTGAACAGAAGGAAGGATTTTCCTGCCACATCACGATAAGTACTTACAATTACTATAAATCCCCATCATTCCATAAATATTAGAAACTTTATTTGAATTGATTGACAACCCCTAATATCATTTAATTACCTTTTCATCCTCTAAATAGTAAGAAATCCTCTGTCAAGCATTAGCATGTGGCTGACAGTTCCCAGTCAGTCAACTTTAATCTATTATCCTACTATTATTTAAAACACACCCATAATATCAATACTAAGTAAGATTTATAAATTCCATGCAAAATATATACTACTGTTGTCATTTGAACCAGTCTTAATCTTGCAACACTTTGCTCTTTTTCCCGAAAATCCATCGTTGCCGAGCGCTTATGGTGCCCCTGGCGACTCCCTCCTTTCTTCCTAAATTCTGAATATAATCCTTAAACCTCGTTGCCGGGCGCTTATGGTGCCCCTGGCGACTCCCTTTTTCCTAAATTTTGATCTCGTTGCCGAGCGCTTATTGTGCCCCTGGCGACTCCCTTTTTCCTAAATTTTGACCTCGTTGCCGAGTGCTTATGGTGCCCCTGGCGACTTCCTCCTTTCTTCTTGAATTCTTTATATAACCCTTAAACCTAGTTACCGAGCGCTGATCGAGGTGCCCTGGCGGCGTTTCCTATCAATTTAAAAACCTCCCACAAGAAATGACAACAGGAGATTAAATTGAAATCAAATTTATTATCTAATTCTCTGAACACGACCCAATCCTTGAACCTAGTTGCCGAGCGCTAATTACGGTGCCCCTGGCGACAATCGACTTCTTTTCTAAACCTTCCCTTTCTATCAGAAATTTAGAGTCATAATATAATCAAGTATTGATATTAAATAAAAGACCTTATTCGTTAGACAATTCTCATAATAAATTAATTCGATCTAACTAACTCTCTATTATTTAATGTCTACGATTTATTAATTACTCTTAATTTCTATTATAATATTCCTTTCCGAATCTTAATTCCCTAACAGTTATACTGTTTCTAATTAATATATATATTTATATATATCTTAAGTAATAAGCCCCTTGCATATGGTGCACCCGCAATACAAGCGGACTTGCCGTAAAAAACGGAACTATAGATCCGGTATAAAGAAACGCGTCAAAAGCATTTCTAATCTATTTCAGTTTAAATGTTCTACTAATAAATCAAAACCTCGTATAATATCTTGTAAAAGAGTTTTTTCCTCTCTAGCTCTTATAAATCGCCTGAAATTCTCACATAGATTTCATAAAGACATTCAAAAACATTCACGAACGAAACTTCATAATGAAATCAACTTAACTAATAACGGTCTCTATTTAATAAGTGACCCTATTGGCCTACTTACGTATACGCCGGAATTTATATTACTAAACCAACTATATCAAAATATAACACATGTTAAAAGCAGTTATCAACATAATTTAACAATTCCTTCTCGTGATCTAAGCTCTCAATTAAAATATCAATTAACTGAAAATCATTTGAACTTAGATGAATATATTAGGTATTTAGATACATAATCGATATATTTCTTTTATTATAATATTAAAATTCTATTCTTTAAACCTGATTAACCTTCGAATTACATATGCCTAGTTGCGTCCATATCCCTAAAATACCTAGTGAAACTTCCTAGTAACCAACTAGTTCCGCGCCTACATCATTCCCCTAGATCCACTAGATTAGTCCTAGCTCTCGGCGTCCCTGGGGTATAGCCGGTGGAAGCAGGTTGCCCTATAAAAGTAGAGAGCAATCTTTTTCTCACTAACTGAGGTATAGAGAGAGAAAGAGCGTCGCTGAAACGTAACAATATATAATTTTTAGATTAATAAATATAGAAATATATATAATTTATTATTTAGTATTTAGGGTTTGTGGGGGAGTTTTAGTTTTAACATTGTTAGTATTAGTAGTTCGACTTCATGGAAATGATTTATATTATTTATTTAATATTAGAAAATTTTTAAATAGTTTTAATTAATAATAAGAGTAATAAATTATTATTATTATTATTATTATAAATTTAAAAAATTTTATAAGGAAAATTATTTATGATAAAAATTTTTTTTATAGTTGTATTTATACTTTGTATATTAGTAATAAAAAATTTAAAAGTTAAAGTTGATTGTAATACGTCGTTATATAACAAAAAATGTAGACGTACGTAAGTAATACGTTGTTATATAACGAAAAACGTAAATAATACGTCTTTATATAACGATAAATGTTGATGTAAGTAAGTAATACGTCTTAATATAACGAAAAACGTAAATAATACGTCGTTATATTAAGAAAAACGTTGATGTCCGTAAGTTTTACGTCGTTATATAAAGAAAAACATAAGTAATACGTCATGATATAATGAAAAACATTGCTGTACGTAAGTAATACGGTGTTACATAACGAAAAACGTTTATAATACATTATTATATAACGAAAAACGTTAGTAATACGTCGTTATATAACGAAAAACATTGATGTACGTAAATGGTACATCCTTATATAACCAACAACGTAAGTATTACGTCGTTTTATGACGAAAAACTTTGATGTACGTAAATAATACGTTGTTATATAACGAAAAACGAAAGTTATACGTTGCTATATAACGAAAAACATTGATGTACATCAGTAATACGTCGTTATATAACAAAAAACATAAGTTATACGTCGTTATTTAACAAAAAACGTTGATGTTCGTAAGTAATACGTCGATATATAACCCACGTTGGGCGCCAAATTTTTGCGACGACTTTTCCCTCCGCGAACTCTGCGCGCGTCCACCGTCATGATC
>NW_026099266.1:0-6451 GCF_021464435.1 Cataglyphis hispanica | reverse complement strand
GATCGATCACGTTTACGAAGTATATATATCGACGAAGACGGCGCGATGTTCGGGGATAAGCGATTCAACGTAGACGTTGACAATTCTATACTAATAAACGGGATTAGATACGATACTCCAGGTTTGTACAAATTGATCTTCAAGAGAATGCCCAACAATCTCGCATACACTGAGAATAGTAAAATAATAGGAATATACTATTAACGACGAACGCTCACAAGCGCGATAAAAAAGCTAGTAACCCCATTTTAGGAATTAAGGGACAAGTACAAGCACGTTATCGCTCCGCTTTTACAATACGCCAGCGCGAAAATGGACGCGGATAGCGTATCGTCGACTATGCGAGTCATGGAAAATGTCGATTATGTTCACTGGGACGATCCGAACGAATTAGTGGATCGTCTGCGATTACTAGACGCTTCGCGTCGACCTGGAAACAACGCTTACGATAACAAGATTCTATTGATAGTCAAAGAGCTTCGCGGAGCGGGCGCGATTCTATAAATCGATTGGTCGCGTCGGCGACCGTCGCAATCGCGCGCGAGATGATGTCCGTGAACAAATTTGGTATATCTCTGAAGAAACATGGCAATGATGCCGGAAGACTACGTCCGGTTATCGAATCCCTGCGATTAATTACGTGCGCAATAACGCGTTGTGCGCGAGTTCCGCCGACAAGAACGATGCGAGAGAGTGCAAGATATGACGCTTAGTCTCGCTGAAGCAGGACGCCGACGCGACAAGCAAGAGCTACGTCGATCTCACGTTAGGCACCGTGAAGAAGGATAAGATCGAGTACCGCGAGAACACTGAGAAGATCGCAATTGAGAAAGGACGCGGACGAAGCGGGGCAAGGCGTCGTCCTGTTGTTCGTGAGACTAGCGCAGCTCGAAAGCGCTCTGAGTAAACGCCGCGGAGAGCGTCGTTTCGAAAATCGAGACAAGCGCCGACGATCTGAATAAACGAAACGAAAATCTGAGCAAACAAATCGTCGCTGCGAGAAATTTCGTATCGCAATTTATGACAAATATCTTTACGAAAAGCATAAAACTTCATAAAACGATACAGAGACTGACTGAGAAATCACAGATCGCGGCAAATTCCGTAACGAAGATAAAGAAATTGGAAGAGTTAACATTGCGATTAACAAAAAAATCTAACTAGTTGAATAAACGTATAAAAGGTTTAGAAAAAGCCGCAACCCAATCTTCTAATAAAGCGAGCTCGACGAACTCGTCAGCTTCGATAGCGGCTCTTTCGATATCAAAATCGAACGGAAAGCGATCGTAAAAAAACGTTATTTCGATAAAAAAAAGATGAGCGCCGAAAAACGAAGACTGGTGGAGGAGTTGCACGCGCCCGCGAGAAGAAACTTCTTGCGTCGCCGCGTCGCGGTGCGCAGGTACGACGATCTGTGGATGTGGTCGAGATGCGCCCTTACGCGAGACTCAACAAAGGCACAACTACATACTCACCATTATCGACGCGTTAAGCAAGTACGCGTGGACCGCTCAAAAGCAAAAGCGTCAGCGAGGTTACCCGAGCGTTATCTAAGATAATGCGAAACTCTAAGCAGTGTCTGAAAAATCTGCAGACTGACAAAGGAAAAGAATTCTACAATACCGAAGTGCGAAAGTTCGCGGAGAAGCACGGGGTGAATCATTATTCGACGTACTCGGTAATGAAGGCGTCGATCGTCGAGAGATTCAATCGCACGATCAAGAACTCCATGTGGAAATATTTCACGCTAAACGGAATGTACAAGTACAACGCGTGAAAGCATCGCACTATCAGTATGAGGCTATCGGTGATCGACGTGACCCTCGCGATCGCCGATAAACTTTTAAACACGGTACAGCAACGTTAGCAAAGATAGCCACTCTCGCGAAATTGAAACTGGACGATCCGGTACGCGTCAGCAAGTTTAAGACGATCTTCGAGAGAGGTTTCACGCCTAATTGGACCACCGAGGTATTTCGAATAACCAAGGTGCAATGAATCAATCCCGTGACAAATCTATTAAAGGATTCGAGAAACGAGCCGATCGTCGGAAGATTCTACGAACACGAGTTGCTGCGCGTTTCAGATCCCGACGTGTCTCATGGAGAAAGTGCTACGCCGAAGAGACGATGAGGTTTACGTTAGGAATGGACGAGACGCACAATTCCTAGATAAATAAAACAGCTGTATTACGATAAAAATGTATTTATTTTAAATACATAATTAATAAAATAAATAGTATTTATATGTTATATATTTATTACATAACTTAATAAAATTTTAATTCTATCGACTAAAAAATAAAGATTATTATAGCGGTATTTTATAATGCCCCCACTGTAGAGTATCCGTTGTTCCGGGTATGACGTACCGCTTGTCGTATGAACTAAGCACTTCGACTCCGATACCTGTACACCTCGTGTAACTTAGATCTTAAGCATGACTGCTCGCACGTCTCGATCTCTCGTCGCAAATAGCGCGCTTAATCGAAGGTTATCGTTCTTGCGACGACGGCGCTCTTCATTCGCCTTTGATCTTTTTTGTCTCGCGCCTACTCGCAGCGCGTACATTTTTACTCTAAGTCCGATAAATTCCTAGTCATAGTCACGCCATTATTCTCGTCCTTCATTATATTCGGTATTCTCTTGTTAACGAGAGGCATACGTATTGTCCGTTGCGTAATCTCTCGTGACGAATCGATATCGCGCTTCATATCCTCGCACTCAACGCGATAGATAAGACTGTCGGTGTCGGTGTACATTATTCCGCACTTGTCTCGATACAACGATAACATATACTTGTAGTGAAATTCGTATAAACAGATCTTCGATACATCGAAGATACACATGCCTAGAGATCGGTTTGTGAAATTTAATTTCGAGTTTGCGCAATTCTACGGCTACTAGATCCTCTGCGAAGACGCTTCTACTATGAAAGTTGGGCTAGCTCATTGTTTCCGCGTCGTATCGCTCGTCCCATCGAGTCACTAGCCGAACGTCTGAGATTACGCACGTTCTCTATAGTTTTATCGAACACAGCGTTGATCATTAATTTGTACAGCTTTTTCTCGAACTCATTTTTTGCGCTAATTCGCAATCGCGTGTTCAGTTCGACGTATCCACGCAACCACGGGAATTGCGCGAATCGTAGTATTCTATGTATCCTCGTAACGCGTAATCCGTGTCTAACGCATTGTTGCAAGTTACGTGCGATATATAACGGCACTTATCGTACAGCGTGGTGAGGAGTTTGTCCTGTCGTTTTCTGGGCGTTGGGCAAAACGGCAAGTCAGCATGAGAGTCGTGAAGGCGGACAAATATGCAAGGTCGACTTCTAGAATATAACCGATAAGCGAATTCGGCATCACGGACATTAAATCGATACTCGAAACATTCTCGACTCATCAAAAATCCTCGTAAGGCAACGATTGACACTTCGCTCATCCATATAAATTATTTACGTCGAAGTACATAAGATACGACGACGGTGCCGAGGGATTATACCGACTGTACATACTTGTTATTAACACGTGCGTATCTATTGGAACTTTGTCCACCGCGTATTCCACGTTCCACGAACATCACTATATCGATGTCGGTTAACAGCTCGAATCGAACGCCCGTATACTTTAACTAACATCCCACGTATATCCGGGTAATAATGCGCAGGTAATAATTCAAACCGTAACTCCTCATACACGCGTCGCGAAAATTTTCGAAGATATCAACTAATAGAAGAAAGTCGATTTTTAAATACAGATCGTTATATTCACCCAAAGTCTGGACGCGAAATTATTCCCAGACTTTTATCGCGATTTAATCGCTACCGGATATGGTATCGCCGGTCAGCATACTGTAAAACACCTCGCGCGGCGGCAGACGAGTCTCGCGTTTATCAATATCGATATCGTCGACGTATTCGGAATTACACCTTTTCGCGTAAGGAGCTCAAAATCGGTGTCGTCGAGATCGGGAAATTCCAACCGCGCGATCTTTAACTCGCTCTTATCGAGATAAGATGCCAATTTTTCGAGACTCGCGCTTAGAAATTTAAAAGAATCTACGAAACGTAACTTCTCGTGTCTCCCGCACGCGAACCATCTCCCCATCCGACGCTTCGTCAACATTCTTCGCGAAGGAGACGTACGTTTCCAAGGAGACATAAGTCTCCTTGTAATTTAGATTGCAACTAGAATGCGCGGGACCTCTGTACCGCCGGGTTAGATGATAGTAATCGCGGACGCGAACATCTTCTGACTCAAACGATTTCTCGCACACATGACAGCTCGTCGCGTCGCGAATCTCTCTCATTCATCCGCCGTAAGAGGCATCATAGGCGCGATGATATTCAGAATATCTCTCGCGCGAAGTGTTAAATCTCGCAGTTCTCGCCGCGATGCGCTCTGTATATCGATTTAGCGTCGTCGAACGCGCACCGTGCATAATATTCCACGTTGAGAGCCTTATGATGTTAAACGATGGACGTGTTCGGCATTCTCCTCTCCTCCTTCCTCTCCAGCGCGCGTTCCAGATCGGCATACACCATGAACGGAACTCGCTCTTTTCTCTCGTAATTGTTAAAATTTAACCACTTGTCCTCTTCGGTAGGAAGGACGATAGTGCACTCGTTCATTCTTTCGCAGTCCTCGCTGTGAGCCGATAACTTATCGCTCGTTCGAAAATAGTGCATACATCTGCGAAACGATATTTATTATTACATAGAGTGTGCTATAAACAAACTTTTTTAGTTCGTATTCACCGATCGCATATATGCGCTTTATGTTGCCCGGCGCTCAATTGCGAGCTGACGAGACGGGATAGATTCTTGAGGTTCAGATTCCACGCAAAGTGCGTCGTGTTATCTCGTCTCGTCGTATCGCTAAGACAACAAATTAACGTGTCTCTTTTTCTTGCAATCGGTGAGGCGCAGAGGAATGATATCTCTTTTTTTATTTTTCTTATCCCGAATGGTATAGTCACGTTGATAGATATATCGACATTGAGATATCGATATTGAGACGCTCGAACCTGGCGATTTCGTTCAAATTCATGTGAAATTCGACAGCTTCCAGATTTAACCCTTTGCACTTCTATGTCGAGTGTGACTCGACATCAGTTTTTATCTCAGGAGCTCCTTTGTCGAGTCCCACTCAACGTTTTTTCATGTCCAAACCAATAAATGTCGCGCACACGTTATCGATGATCTTATCGAACTGATTTACAGTTACTTACCTAACATACTTGCTGTTATTACTTACATTACAACTCCTAACACAGTTACTTACACTGCTAAAAGTCTGAAAATTGTATACCTGGAACCTTCTAAATATTTGTAATGAGTGAAAGGCGCGAAATAAATAATGACTTTGACAGTAGTGATAGTGATGACTATATGCAAAAGGTAGATCTTGAGTTCAATATAGTCGAAGAATAGGATGACACAAATGATCTTGCTAATGATATCACAAGGGTCAATATAAGTGAAGATTCCGATACAGACTCTGAAATATATTTCCGTCGTGGGTGTAAACGGGTGAGGAAACTTTCTATCAGTAATGAGGATAACAATTTTAGCAATAATTAAACTGCAAACGTAATATCAGACCCACTAATCTAGAACGATGTAACACATGATGATAGTTACATTTATGATTATAATTTTTCTATCGGACAAAGAAATGTTAGACCAAGAGTTCCATCGTCGTTTACTACACCTGTTCAATATTTCAAGCTCTTCTTCACTGAAGAATTGATAAAAAAAATTGTTGACTAGACAAATGCATACGCAGCAAAAATAATTTCGGAAAGAGTGATAAGGCCGTTTTCACTTTGGAATAATTGGAAAGATATCACTGAAGCTGAAATGAACAAGTTTCTGGCAGTGATAATAAACATGGGACTTGTAATATTACCATATTTACAGTCATATTGGTCTTGAGCTTTCAATAGAAGACTTTCATTTTTTGCTAAAATGTTCAAAAGAAAAAGGTTTTTCCAAATTTTTTGGTCTCTTCATTTAGAAACAATTTCAACATTAGATCGAAGCATAAAAACAAAAAAAAGGAAAATAAGTAACTATTTGAGTTACATAAATTCAAAACTTATGGAATATTTTGTTCCTGATCAAAATATATGTATTGATGAATCAATAGTTGCTTTCAAGGGAAAAATTTCCTTTATTACCTACAGCCCGAAAAAGCCAAAGAAATGGGGTTTACGTGTATATGTTCTTTCGGATTCTAAAAGTTATATTTATTCCTTCATCCCATACTATAGAAAAATTACAACTGACGAACTAATACATCCAGAGATTCACAAGCAGAATTGTACAACCTTATCAAAATTTATTGGAAAATATACCTGAGGCCAAGGGATATCATATTTTTACTAACAGATTTTATACAAGTCCTGCATTGGCAACAGAGTTGTACAAAAAGAAATACTACCTCACT
>NW_026099265.1:0-6626 GCF_021464435.1 Cataglyphis hispanica | reverse complement strand
CTCTTTCTTTCTCCCGTTCTCTTTCTTTTTCCCTCTCGCTCTTTATCTTGACGTCGCGATATTACTGTCAATTGCGTCGCTTGATACATATCATATATATATGCATGCACATACATATTGTCTCTCAAGATGTATTTGCACAAACGAATAATCGTACATGAGCGCTGTAAACGCGCCTTGAGGGACAAAATCGCTTTGTATGTGTGCGTGCGGACATACGTACGTGAGTCTGAAAGTTGAAGAAGAAATTTTTTTCACAATTCTGAACCTAAAACGATTATCATACCTCAGGATTGACAGCACTAATCTTATTGAAACTGGTTGCAATCAAAAGCTTGCATCCACATTATATGATAAAAGTGCGATTAAATTTTTTATTACAGCTTTAGTTCCTGAGATATTTTAATCGAAAATTTATCAAAGCCATTATAGACATAAAATGGATAAGCTACTTGGTAGCGCCGTGGTCCTTGTACATAGGCAAACTGCCACATGCCAGAAAATTTTTGTCATGTATTTGGCGATTTTTTTTATGAACTTGGCATCGCGACGCTACCGCGTCGCTTGATATTAGCGCTGACCTCACCTATTTCAATGACCTTGATATATGTTGTCAAGGACATAATTCTGAGTAACTTTTTCTTCTAATTTAATCGTCCCTCGTTGCTTATTAAAAAGTTAATAACAAAAAAAGTCCTGCGGTTGCTCTTTGAAGTCACATAGCCCTTCCAAGAATTCCCGAAATTTCCCGAAAACGTTTTACTCTCCTGGGAGGTTCGACGATTCGAGAGGCGTGGAGCGAGAGGGAGTTGAGGATTGCGGTGGTTGATAAAAGGGAGGGTTTTCGAAAGGGGGAGGGGGAGTTGAGGATTGCGGTGGTTGATAAAAAGGAGGGAATTATGTATATATATAACTGAATATTTCAACGGAATATTACGAAGAATATTGCTCTCTCAAGGGTAAATGAACGTCTCTTATAGATAATTTTATTAATGCAGCATTTTATTATACTATGAGAAATGCTATAAAAATAATTTATATATTTTAAATAATTTATATACTTGCAGAAAAAATGTTTTATGTTTTGTATTGCGGGATAAAAAGTATTTGCACTATTATTGGCATCTCTACGACGTTAAATCGCACGCTATGAAAAAGAAACAGGCATTCATTTAACAGATTCGGAAAACAATGTATACAATAATAACAAGAAATGGTCTGTGCTCAAACATTTTTGCATCAATGTATAATGATTTATCTTATTAATGATATTGCTGTCAACATATTTTAACCAATATATCTCTGTTAATATTATTACATAATCGATTAATCTGCATTTTTGATAGAAGAAGGACATGGTCATTTGTAAGCTTGTTTGTGTGCTTATTTTTCTTTTTTATCTCTTTACTTACGCAATCTTTAAAAAAAAAGTATACACAACTGAAAAAATTAAAACACAATATTTTTTATAAGATAAAAATTGATTTATTTGCAAACCGCTAAAAATTGGAGAAAAATTGGTAATTATTTACATTAACTAACACCTCGCCGAGATGACCTTGATCTTGACATAAGTTGTCAAGTACATGATCCTGAGTAACATTTTCTTATAATTGGCTGTACCTTATATTTTCTGAGATATTTAAAGTTATTAAATATCTCAGAATAGTTAATAATTTAAGAGTTTATAACTTTCCACACAAAACCAGGTTCAATGCACACCTATGTCCAGTTTTTTAATAATGGAACTCTCTTCTCCGCAAAACGGGCGGAACATACTGCCTCCACGCATATACTTTTAAATGCCAAATAAGGTTTTACATGGGTTTACAAGTTTCCATTTTATGCATATTTACCGAAAAATTATATAACACACAATTTATCAATATAAAGATTTGAATTAAACCTTGATTTGCATGGAAAGTTGCATGGAAATTTGTAAATCTATGTAGAATCTCACTTTGCGTTAAAAAGTATATCAGTTGAGGCAGTATGTTTTGCCCTTCCTTCTGCGAGGGGGCTCCACTATCAAAAAATTAGACACATTCGTTGCGTTGGATGTCGCTTTGCGTGAAAAGTGGAAAAACCCAAAAAGCTTTATCTCTGAAACTGTAAACAGACACCTTTTCCACTCTACACAAATACAACGTAAACAAACTTTATTTTTCCTTATTTTGTAACAGAAAATACATTAAAACTGTGAAACTTTAAAATTGCATATGTTATGTCCAGACTCTTAAAGTCAGAGCCCCAGCGGGAGGGCGTAACCTATCTAACTCCGCTAGACGAACGCTAGACAACGAGTCTCTCGGAGACGAACGAATTGACCGAGGCCTGAGACAGGTCAACGACCGGGAGGGTCGCTTTTACTCTGTCAGTAGGTCGTTGGTTCGATGGTCCCCTTTTCGGTAAAGGAACTAAATCCTGATTATACAGGATGGGACTTTGTGCGATCTCGGGATGAGGTAGAGAACCTGTAATGCAAGAAAAAGAAAATTATTTATAATTTTAAAGACATCAAATTTTCATATTTATTTAATAAAAGAAATAAGAAAAAACAAAATTATATGGATTATCTAGGTTAACATCATTACTTAGTTTATTACTTAGTATAAACTACTTATTAATTATTTCTTATTTATGTATTTTTTTGGTGTGTGTTTTATGGAATTTCCTCTATAATGCATGTAAAAGGGGGAAATTGTTTCCAAAGGACCTCGATAGGGACGGCGTACGGGATATTTACACCCCGGGACGAACCACAGGATTACGCTGTCGGGTAGGCCCTCCGTCAATGCGGTCCGCAACTCTTTGAGGTCCACCGGGCCTGACCCTATGCGGACGATTCTGTCTCGAAGTGGGTCGTAGATCGGAGGAAACTGGCCCAATATCCAGAGACGGAACTGGTCCTCGGACAACCTTTGCTGGTTGGGTTGCGGTTCCGGCTCGAATCGAGACGTGTCCTCGGTCTCTGAGGATACTTCCTTTGGGTTGAATCGGGAAGCCGGGGAGAGAAGTGATTCGCCTTCGTTGTTGGTATCTCGTAGTTCTTCGAGGGGGTTATCTTGGTAAAGAGGACGATGAGGGGAAGAATAGAGGGAGTCGCTTAAAATGATAATAGAGGGGATGGGCGACTCTAATCTTAAACGGGTAGGGGAAGGTAGAGGAGAAGTAGCAGGGATCGGGGAGTGAGGAGTGTCAACTGTAGATATATTAACGTTAATGTTAACGTTAGTGTCGTTTGTAATGTTAATTTCAAGTGGTTCATAGGTTACGCCCTCCCGCTGGGGCTCTGACTTTAAAGAGTCTGGACATAACATATGCAATTTTAAAGTTTCACAGTTTTAATATATTTTCTGTTATAAAATAAAGAAAAATAAAGTTTGTTTACGTTGTATTTGTGTAGAGTGGAAAAGGTGTCTGTTTACAGTTTCAGAGATAAAGCTTTTTGGGTTTTTCCACTTTCCACGCAAAGCGACATCCAACGCAAACGAATGTGTCTAATTTTTTGATAGTGGAGCCCCTTCGCAGAAGGAGGGGCAAAACATACTGCCTTCACTGATATACTTTTTAACGCAAAGTGAGATTCTACATGGGGTTTACAAATTTCCATGCAACTTTCCATGCAAATCAAGGTTTAATTCAAATCTGTATATTGATAATTTCTGTGTTATATAATTTTTGGGTAAATAAGCATAAAATGGAAAATTGTAAACCCATATAAAACCTTATTTGGCATTAAAAAGTATATGCGTGGAGGCAGTATGTTCCGCCCGTTTTGCGGGGAAGAAAAATCCATTATTAAAAAACTGGACATAGGTGTGCATTTAACCTGGTTTTGTGTGGAAAGTTATAAACTCTTAAGTTATT
The DNA here is from genome assembly GCF_021464435.1 of Cataglyphis hispanica. NCBI lineage: Eukaryota > Metazoa > Arthropoda > Insecta > Hymenoptera > Formicidae > Cataglyphis > Cataglyphis hispanica. The sequence continues at coordinate 2,756 of NW_026099265.1, read as the reverse complement.
AACTATTCTGAGATATTTAATAACTTTAAATATCTCAGAAAATATAAAGTACCTCCAATTATAAGAAAATGTTACTCAGGATCATGTACTTGACAACTTATACTTGACTTATGTCAAGATTAAGGTCATCACGGCGAGGTGTTAGTTAACACGTTCACGCCGGCGCGGGCCGCCGGTGGCCCGCACTAGTCTGTCTCATCGGGTGGCGCGTACCACCGGTGGCCCGCACTAGTCTGTCTCATGGGGCGGCGCGTACCACCGGTGGCCCGCACTAGTCTGTCTTATCGGGCGTCGCGTACCACTGGTGGCCCGCATTCGATTGTGTTATTAAACGCTGAAAATTAACGTTTATTTATGAAAAAACACTTTTTCAATAACAATTATACTTAATAACTTATTAAATACATAACTTTTGTTCAATAACATAAACATAATGGTTCAGTATTGTAAATTTAACTCAAATTCTACAAAATTAACATAATAATTCAACATTGCTCTATTTATAACATCATTATTTATTATTTTTTATGTAATCAGACGAATCACTTATTTCCATATCCATGTTATCTATTATTTATAAGGGCAAAAATTAAAAAAACAATCTAATTGCCTTTCGAGTTATACTTACTGGCAGAAATCTGAGGTTAGGATGAAAAAACCGCACAAGTACACAACTTGCATAATAAGTACTCACTATACTATTAGCAAACGTACAACTCGTATATAGGTCTGAACAGGTAAAAATCGCGCGCCGCCAGATGAAACGCGGCAAAAATTCGAGCGCCGCCTCACGGCGAAGAACATAAAAGTCGGCCCCGGCGTGAACGTGTTAATGTAAATAATTACCAATTTTTCTCCAATTTTTAGAGGTTTACAAATAGACCAATTTTTATCTTATAAAAAATATTGTTTTAATTTTTTCAGTTCTGTATACTTTTTTAAAGATTGAGTAAGTAAAGAGATAAAGAAGAAAAATAAGCACACAAACAAGCTTACAAATGACCATGTTCTTCTTCTATCAAAAATGCAGATTAATCGATTATGTAATAATATTAACAGAGATATATTGGTTAAAATATGTTGACAGCAATATCATTAATAAGATAAATTATTATACATTGATGCAAAAATGTTTGAGCACAGACCATTTCTTGTTATTATTGTATACATTGCTTTCCGAATCTGTTAAATGAATGCCTGTTTGTTTTTCATAGCGTGCGATCTTTAACGTCGTAGAGATGCAAATAATAGTGTAAATACTTTTTATCCCGCAATACAAAACATAAAACATTTTTTCTGCAAGTATATAAATTATTTAAAATATATAAATTATTTTTATATCATTTCTCATAGTATAATAAAATGCTACATTAATAAAATTATCTATAAGAGACATTCATTTATCCTTGAGAGAGCAATATTCCTCGTAATATTCCGTTGAAATATTCCGTTATATAAATACATAATTCCCTCCTTTTTATCAACCACCGCAATTCTCAACTCCCCCTCCCCCTTTCAAAAACCTTCCTTTTTATCAACCACCGCAATCCTCAACTCCCCCTCCCCCTTTCGAAAACCCTCCCTTTTATCAATCACCGCAATCCTCAACTCCCTCTCGCTCCTCGCCTCTCGAATCATCAAATCTCCCAGGAGAGTTAAAAGTTTTCGGGAAATTCCGGGAATTCTTGGAAGGGCTACCTGACTTCAAAGAGCAACCGCAGGATTTCAACCCGGAATTCTGCAACCCCGAAGAGTGGTCAAAGCCCTTCTTCGAAGACCTGAATCGCGAGAATTTGTATCGCTACTTAATTAACCTATTTCCCCTTTTCCTTATTTCCATCAAAGATAAAAACTATAGCGTTGGTCCCGACATAGTCGACCTCCATCAATTTTATAAAAGCCTCGATACTTCCTCTCCTGGTTCTATTATCCCTTTTGTTGTCCCAGAGGCCCCGTTGCCTCTTGCCGTCCCTATCGAGGTCTTCTGGATGAAGTTTCCTCCGCCCTCTACAGTGGAATTCGAAGGCCTTTCATAATCCTTCCCCTCATTTCTCCATCTTACATTTTTTTTATTTACTTAATTATATTTCTGCATTGTAAAATCCAACCGGAATGTAAATTTTAGTTTGTCCTTCTCGATTCCGGTTGATGACCTCCGTACTCATGTAACATCCGCGAACAAACAATTCCCCCTCCCCCACACACACACACTTACCCTCACACCTATAAATGCAATTCTATAATTCGTTATACGATCACTTTATTGTAATTGAATACATACGTAAATGTATCTGCAATCATAATTAACGGTTTTTTTTCTTCTTTCTCTTTTGAATGAATATAAAAAAAAATTTGAATAAATACAGTGTTAACTTTATAATTTGCGTAGTTTATTAACCCATTCTCTTTCCCTTACCCTGATATCGCACAAAGTCCCGTCCTGGGTAAAAAGGATTTAGTTCTTTTACCGAAAAGGGGACCACCGAACGAACGGCCTACTGACAGAGTAAAAGCGACCCTCCCGGTCATTGACTTGTCTTAGGCCCTAGTCAATTCTTTGTCTTCTGTCTCCGAGACACTCGTTGTCAAGCGTTTGTTTAGCGGCGTTAGAAAGGTTACGCCCTCCCGTTGGCTCTGACTTTAAAGAGTCTGGACATAATAGCGGCATCCTGCGGGTAAACTCTCGCCAGCATTTTATTTGGTACGTAATGCGTGCCCTCGAATTTATAAAAATAACGACCTATTTCGCTATTATC
>NW_026099264.1:0-6634 GCF_021464435.1 Cataglyphis hispanica | reverse complement strand
ACAATTGTTAATCGTCGATTACTTAACACTAAATTCTTGATTTTTTCGATGTGTTCATTATCAGTTTGAAATGGAAGGTCTTCCAGAACGTGAGTGATCTTCAACAGATTCTCTGTCTTTTTTGAACATTTTAAACCAATCGTAAATCCTTGTTTATGACACAAGCACTTATTGTCAAAACATTTGCGCATCATTTCCACAATTCGGGCACATGAAAATTCGTTCCAAACACAAAATTTAATGCAAATTCTTTGCTCAATATTTCTTGGCATTTTACTAGAAATCACTAGACAAATATTTTTTCAGCTATACAAACAGCGTTTGTTTATGAACCGCTCAACGCAATAACATGAAATTTGCCATAGATGTCAGAAACAGTCCTATCAATCTACAAACAAAAAAAATTTGTCGATAGGATTAATATGAGCAGTTTAAATTAGAATTTCTCGAAATTTTTTGAACACAGTAGTATACGTGTACATATATATACGTATAGTGATAAATACATGTTACGTATATATGTATATATGTATATATATATATATATATATATATATATATGTGTGTGTGTGTATGTATGTATGTATGTATGTATTTGTTAGCCAGAGGCAATCTAATTTCTGTGCTAGTTGTTTTATTTTCCAGAAGCAGTTTGAATGTGCGTTCTGGTTATTATCAAAGAATATTTTATGTCAGAGGCGATTTCTCGTGTGCTGGTTATTTTAAAAAATATTTTATTCCAAAAGCAATTTGAACGTGCGCTCTGATTATTAAAAAAAATATATATTTTATACCAGAAGCAATTGTTATTCGTGTGCTAGTTGTTTTAAAAAATATTTCTTTCCAGAAGCGATTTGAATGTGTGCTCTGATTATTAAAAATAAAATATTTTATGCCAGAGGCGATTTTTATTTATGCTTACTGGTTGTTTTTAAAAATATTTTATATTAGTTGCAATTTATGCATGAGTATTCTGGTTATTAAAAGTTATCTGGTTATTAACAATTATTACCAAAAGAAACTTAAAAAATTTCCGATTTTAAAATTCAAAGTGTGCAATATTTGATATTTCCAAGGTTGAGAATATTACTCTATAAAAGTAATGCGTTGCCGTTATTATTTTTGTAAAAGTAACTCGTTACCGTTACTCGTTACTGATTTTAAAAGGTAACGCGTTACCATTATCGTTACTTAAAAAATAATAATTCCTTATTTTTTTGTTGTTTGTAATATAAGCTTTGTTAGATTATAAAATTATTTAATAATCAATATTAAATATAATAATCTATGTTACAATTAAACAGCAAGCGTTTTTTGCATTAAACTTATTTAATGATTCTAATTTTTTATGTTAATATCTTTACTTATCTTTATAGAAATTTAAATTAATTTACAAATTCCAATCTTGTTGAAAATTTTTATCAAACATTGTTTTCAAATTGATAATATTATTAAATATTATTAATTAATAATATTAATACTATTATACATAATAATAATATTATTTACCGTTACCGTTACAGACAGATAAAGGTAACGATTGTTGTCGAAAAAAAGTAACTGTAACGGTAACGACGTTACAAATAACGCGTTATTTTCCAATCCTGGATATTTCCTTATATGAGTGTTGCCAGTCATAAAGAGTAACAAGAGCTTACAAACAGGAAACTGTTCTGAAATCGCTGGCGATGTATTTTTACTTGTTTTTTAATAGTAATCAAATTTTGCGTATATGATAATCTATTTGGCTGTTCATAGTTCAAGTTAATAGCTAAAGAAAAAAAAAGAAACATGTATGTTATCTTATATAAGCTAAAGTATAGCTTTTGAAAAGACTCAAAGATAACTGACATATGTAAGATTTATATTGCAATATACGGTTGTTTCCTTATTTATTATTTGTTGCGATTGAGATAAATATATATATATAATATATTATAAAAATATATATAATATATTAAATATAAATGTATATTAGAAAATATATATATTGCGACGATTTTTCCCTTTGCGGATCGTCGAACGCGGCGCGCGTCCACTGTCGCGATCTCTTCGTCGCGCGGATGTTAGGTTGCGCCAACGAACGGGAGATGTCAAACATACGCGCTTATACAAAAGTGTGTGTTCCCCGCTTTATTGGATGAATACATTCAAATGCATATAATTCGACGGTACTCAAAAAGAATAAAAAGAAATATATCCGCACGGAACACTCGACGGTTAACAAATTAAAAAGAAATACATAATCGTGAAAGACACTCACATTCAACGGCAGACAAATCACGCATACACGACTTAGACGCTAGACGGGCGAGAATCTATGCGAACGCCGAATTACGCCGTATTTAGAATCCGGAATCTTCAGAGAAACGATACATGCGGTATTAAACGCGCAATAATGTGTTAATCCGCGAAACCAATACTTAAGACGTTTCGGGGCTCGAATCGCTTGCTGACGTGCCGTGTCGCATCAAAATTAAGCTAATGACAACGCGATAAACATCAAAATTTCGAGCTTAACTCGAACGCGAAAATAACACGAAATTGCGGCTACGACGGTGGAACGATTGATTCCAACGTCGCGAACGCACGCGGCTATTATATAGCGAGATAACCTCACCGGCACGATGACTCTCGATTCCACGGAGCAGGGGCTATGCGTCGTCCTCTTGTCTTGGACTTGTCGCCAAGATCCCACACGGAATAGAAAGATATGAACACTATAAAATTTTAGTCTTTTAATTTAACATGTTTTGAAATGTTAACAAATTTAATGTAATAAGATATAAAGATATAAAGATTTGAAACAAAAATATGAGAGAAAAAAATATTACACACAAAAGTAACAATAAACAAAAAGAATCATAATATATTAAAAAGTTATTAACAAAAAAGTTTGAAATATACCAAAGTATATGCATGGACAGGTAGCACGCGCGCGCGCGCACATACACAGGGGAGGGTCCAAGGGGGCCTTTGGCCCCCCTCCAGCAACCGCCCCGCTGGCAGTGATGCCAGATTTGGGACGCGCATCACGCCAAACCGTGGTAGAAGGGATAACAAGCGCGAACTGCGTACATGTGAGCTCGGCGCTTCGGCTAACTTCGGATAACAGAAGAGGACAGATATACTGTTTTCTGTCTCTCTTCTTCTTATCGAGCGGGCAACGAAGAGCACGCTACTCGTCGTACTCGCGCTTCTTATTATGCGTTACATTTCAGCGTTATAATTAAATGATTTTTTTACAGCTTTCCTTAGTATTACATATTTAGAGAAAATAATGATATATATTTTGTAAAAAAAGAAATAAAAATATTGAAAATAAATAAATATATTTTTATAAAAAAATATCGATGTATATTTTTTACATAAAATAATAATAATAAATATATAATAATAATAAAATTAATAATATTAATAATAATAATAAATGATAATATTAATAATAATTAATATTAACGAGCTATTTTAATTAACAAGCTTTATATTAAAATATATATATATATATATATATATATATATATATATATGTATATATATATATATGTATATATATATATATATATATATATATATATAGATCTAACTTTTATTATGTTAAATAGTTTTAGATATTCATATTTTTATATATTTTTTTAATGAAAAAAATAAAGTAATTAATTATATATTTCTTCCATAAATATCATTTAACTAATAATTTAATATTGATACAGAGTTTGTTGGGTCGTTGACGAGCTCTTTCGTTGTTCATCGACATTTCTAACCCAAGCAATCGAAATTTTTAAAAAATTCGATCTTTGTGCAATGTTTCGGTGATATCGAGTCGTGCTTTGACGCGTTCAAGTGGATCGGGCGAGGGAGCACTTGACATTCTTCCGCGCGACTACAAAGTCAGTCCCAGATCTAACATCGCAATAAAAAGACGAACATTTTTTTCTTTATATTTTATTCCATTATTTAGTTATAATAAACCGTTATATCAAAATACCGCATTTTACCCATGGACCACCTTTCCTGCACCTCCTCCAACTAATCGATATTTGTTCGGCGAAGCATCCACAGAGCTATTTATTTTAGAATGTTTCGTTAATAAATGATGCTATTTTGTCCATCATTGTGAGAACCTTCTATGTAATGCATTTGCACTGCACTTTCAGTAATCTAAAAGTAATTTCTCTTAAAAAAATATCTTAAAAATGATAAAATGTGTTACGCTTTAATAAAAAAGTTACCTTATGTAGACCATAATCCTCTTCAGGAAAAGTGAAAGGTGTAAGTGTAGGTTTTAATAATATTACAGATGATTTTATGCGTGACAATGAAGATATATCATAATCTTGTGCAGCAATTATATGATCGTAAACCGTTGTACATAAGAGTTTTTGATTTTCAACACTTAACGTATTAATCTTCTCCGAAAAGCGAGCAGTAATTAGTTCTAATTTTTCCTCCCATGTACTGCACTCTTTCAGGTCTAACGCAATCTGCAAATAATGTAAATAATGTAAATATTCTATTTTTAGTACAATAATAAGAAAGTTTATATTGTATTTTCTGGAGATACTGTATGTCTATATTCTTATTGCTTAACTATTTTTTTTATGTTTTTGAACTACGTAAGTCAAATTAGTTTATCTTTTAATTATTAGCAATAACTTGTAATCAAGAATTACTGTTATAATTTGACACCCATTTTACATATATTCTGAAATATACTCTACATTTCAATCTTAAATATTATATAATTCTTAGGTACTGTTATTATTAATTATCAATAAAATGTTAAAAACATCTTTCTGTAATCTGTATTATATATAAAATTAGATAATAAAAAATATTTTTATCATTTAAAAATATATATAAGACTTTTAGAACAATATTCAAATAATTTAATAATGTATTTTATATACTCTTTTATATTAACTGTATGTAAACCCAATTAGTTAAATTTTATAATAAAAAGTCATAATGTGATTTTGATAATTGACTAACCATTTTATTGTCAGATTCGAGATATAGTTTTAGAAGATAAAGTAAAATATCATTTTGCAATTCTTGTTGCGAAGTATGATTAAAATATTTTTTATTCAAAAATTTCGTCCAATCAGGTGCTCCATCTATAAGTATTAACCGTCCAATGAAATTCTTAGCTTCTAATAATCTTGCTAATTCGATAGCAATTAAGGATCCAAATGAATAACCCACTATTAAAAATTCTTTTTGATCTTTCATTTTCTCCATTACATACTAAAAAATAAACATAAGAATATGAGATAGTATGTAAAAAAAGTGTTAGAATGTGTATAATCAAATACTGTTGTTTAAATACACAACAATTTAAATAAAAATATCAAACAGATTAGCTTATAATTTCGTACAGGCAGAAGATATGCAGCTGATTTCATTACTGAACGAGTAACATCCGGCATATTAATTGCACCGTGTTGCAAACACATTGCCATAGATTTAATTTTCGATTCCATCAGTTTATATACGCTTGCAGATCCGTCGATTCCTGGTATAAGAAATATTATGTTTCCAGTAACTTCCCTTTTTGTATCAAGTTCTACATAAATATTTGGACTTAAGTCAGAATCCTTAAGTTTTTGTGTAAACATTTCAAAACTGTCTAAAATATTTGTAGCAGCTTCAGTAACATCATACGTCTTTCCTTGCTCGGTTGCATTTATCATTTTTCTAAGCGCAGCAAAATTGAGGTTTCGAATATCTTGTTCTGTCAATAAAATATCAAATTCTCTCTCTAAGGTTTGTTTAATTTCTACTGCCATCATTGAATCCACGCCTAGTTCAGCCAGTGATACATTTGGCGCCACTATGTTTGAATTTTTCAGACCTATTTTAAAATTGAAATATTTTGATTTGATTTTAATCAAACATTATTTTCTTTTAAAACAATGTAACAATTATTAAACCTTACATCTCTTGTAATATTTTTAATGCATAATGTTTCGTTATAAAATTTTTATATTACAATTGCTACATAAACTTACCCATAATATTTGCAACTGCTTCAAGTGGATTCATTGCTTGGCTAGATTTTTTCTTCTCAGCAACAACCATACTGCTTACAATTGACCGATCTTGTAGCAGAAATACTTCTAATGTGTTCAAACAAGAAGATATGTTTTGTTGCAATGTACCTCCAATAACAAGTTCTTTGTCATCTTCTCGCATATCTGCGACAAGCCCAACTTCACCAATTGCGCCCCACTGTATAGCCAAACCATGTAAACCTTCTTTTTTCTTCTTTCACAAATTCTTTCCATTACGGAATTTGCCATTCCGTAATTTGTTTGGCCTGCGTTACCTCTTCCGCATGAAACGGAAGAGAAAACGACAAAATGTCGAAGTTGAGTGCAAATAGTTCTCGATAATTCGTCCATCTTTTTCGTTGTCCATGCCTTTGACACGAAGGTTTCTTCGAATGTTTGTGGGGATTGATTCTTAAATATATCATCTTTCAACACAACTGCGAGATTGAATATAGCATCTACAGGACCTTGTTCTTCGGCAAATTTTAATATATATTCACAGTCTCTATATCTCGAAGTATCAACAGCTGTAACGATTTGTATATTTACACCGTAAGATTGCCATAACGTTACTCTTGATC
>NW_026099263.1:0-6654 GCF_021464435.1 Cataglyphis hispanica | reverse complement strand
CCCAATCCCAACCTAACCTCAATCCCAACCTAACCTAACCTAACCTAACCTAACCTGAATCCCAACTCTAACTCTAACCAATCCCAACCTAACCTAATCCTAACCTAACCTAACTCCAACCTAACCTAACCTAATCCCAACCTAACCCAACCTGAATCCCAACCTAATCCCAACCTAACCCAATCCTAACCTAACCTAATCCCAACTCAACCTAACCTGAACCTAACCCAATCCTAACCCAACCTAATCCCAATCCTAACCTAACCTAACCCAACCTAACCTAACCTGAACCTAATCCCAACCTAATCCCAATCCCAACCTAACCTAACCTCAATCCCAACCTAACCTAATCCCAACCTAATCCTAACCCAACCTAATCCCAACCTAACTCCAATCCCAATCCTAATCCCAATCCCAATCCCAACTCTAATCCCAATCCCAACCTCAATCCTAATCCTAATCCCAACCTAACCTAACCTAACCTAACCTAACCTAACCTAACCTAACCTAACCTCAACCTAACCTGAATCCCAACTCCAATCCCAATCCCAACCTAACCTAACCTAACCTAATCCTAATCCTAACCTAACCTAACCTAACTCTAATCCCAACCTAATCCCAACCTAACCTAACCCAACCTAACCTAACCTAATCCCAATCCCAACCTAACCCAATCCTAACCTAACCTAATCCCAACCTAACCTAACCTCCAACCTAATCCCAATCCCAATCCCAACCTAACCTAACTCTAACCTAACCCAACTCTGAATCCTAATCCCAACCTAACTCTAACCTAACCTAACCCAACCTAACCTAACCTAACCTAATCCTAACCTAACCTAACCTAACTCTAATCCCAACCTAACCCAATCCTAATCCTAATCCCAACCTAACCTAATCCTAATCCTAACCTGAATCCCAACCTAACTCCCAACCTAACTCTCAACCTAATCCCAATCCCAACCCAATCCCAACCTAACCTAACCTTAACCTAATCCCAACCCAACCTAACCCAACTCTCAACCTAACCTAACCCAATCCCAATCCTAACCTAACTCAATCCCAATCCCAACCTAACCTAACCCAACCTAACCTAACCTAATCCTAACCTAACCCAATCCCAACCTAACCTAACCTTAATCCCAACCTAATCCCAACCCTAACCCAACCTAACCTAATCCCAATCCCAATCCTAACCTAACCTAACCTAATCCCAATCCTAACCTAATCCCAATCCTAATCCTAACCTCAATCCCAACCTAACCTAACCTAACTCTAACCTAACCTAACCTAACCTAACCTAATCCTAACCTAACCTAACTCCAATCCTAACCTAATCCTAACCTAACCTGAATCCCAACCTAACCTAACCCAATCCTAACTCCTGAACCCAACTCCAACCTAACCTAATCCCAACCTAACCTCAATCCCAATCCCAACCCAACCTAACCTAATCCCAATCCCAACCCAACCTCAATCCCAATCCTAATCCTCAATCCCAACCTAACCTAACCTAATCCCAACCTAATCCCAACCTAACCCAACCCAACCTAACCTAACCTAACCCAATCCCAATCCTAACCTAACCTAACCTAATCCCAATCCCAACCTAATCCTAATCCTAATCCTAACTCTGAACTCCTAACCTAACCTAACCCAATCCCAACCTAATCCCAACCCAATCCCAACCTAACCTAACCCTAACCCAACCCAACCCAATCCCAACCTAATCCCAACCTAACCTAACCTAACCTAACCTAATCCCAACCTAATCCCAACCTAATCCCAACCCAACCTAACCTAACCTAATCCCAACCTAATCCCAACCTAATCCCAACCTAACCTAACCTAACCTAATCCTAACCTAACCTAACCTAACCTCCAATCCCAATCCTAACCCAACCTAATCCCAACCTAACCTAACCTAACCTAACCTAATCCCAATCCCAATCCCAACCTAACCCAATCCTAACCCAACCTAACCTAATCCCAACCTAACCTAACCCAATCCCAACCTAACCTAACCTAACCCAACCTAACCTAATCCCAACCTAACCTAACCTAATCCCAATCCCAATCCTAACCCAACCTAACCTAACCTAATCCCAACCTAATCCTAATCCCAATCCTAACCTAACCTAACCTAATCCCAACCTAACCCAACCTAACCTAATCCTAACCTAACCTAACCTAATCCCAACCTAACCTAACCTAACCTAACCTAACCTAACCTAACCTAACCTAATCCCAACCTAACCCAACCTAACCTAACCTAACCTAACCTAACCTAATCCCAACCTAACCTAACCTAACCTAACCTAATCCTAACCTAACCTAACCTAACCTAACCTAACCTAACCTAACCTAACCCAATCCCAACCTAACCTAACCCAATCCCAATCCCAATCCTAACCTAACCTAACCTAACCTAATCCCAACCTAACCTAACCTAATCCCAACCTAACCTAATCCCAATCCCAATCCCAACCTAACCTAACCTAACCTAATCCCAACTCTAATCCCAACCTAACCTAACCTAACCTAATCCCAATCCCAACCTAACCTAATCCCAACCTAACCCAACCCAATCCCAACCTAACCTAATCCTAATCCCAACCTAACCTAACCTAACCTAACCCAATCCCAACCCAATCCCAACCTAACCTAATCCCAACCTAACCTAATCCCAACCTAACCTGAATCCTAATCCCAACCCAACCTAACCTAACCTAATCCCAACCTAATCCTAACCTAATCCCAACCTAACCTAATCCTAATCCCAACCTAACCTAACCTAACCTAACCTAATCCCAACCTAACCTAACCCTAATCCCAACCTAACCTAATCCCAACCTAATCCCAATCCCAATCCCAACCTAACCTAACCTAACTCTAACCTAACCTAACCTGAATCCCAACCCAACCTAACCTAACCTAATCCCAACCTAACCCAACCTAACCTAACCTAACCTAACCCAATCCCAACCTAACCTAACCCTAACCCAACCTAATCCCAACCTAACCCAATCCCAACCTAACCTAACCTAACCTAATCCCAATCCCAATCCCAACCCAATCCCAACCTAACCTAACCTAACCTAACCTAACCTAACCTAACCTAACCTAATCCCAACCTAACCTAACCTAATCCCAACCCAACCTAACCTAACCCAACCTAACCTAACCTAACCTAACCCAACCTAATCCCAACCTAACCTAACCTAATCCCAACCTAACCTAACCTAACCTAACCTAACCTAACCTAACCTAATCCCAACCTAACCTAATCCCAACCTAACCTAACCTAACCTAACCTAATCCCAACTCTAATCCCAACCTAACCCAACCTAACCTAACCTAACCTAACCCAATCCTAACCTAACCTAACCCAATCCCAACTCTAACCTAACCTAACCCAATCCCAACCTAACCTAACCCAACCTAACCTAACCTAATCCCAACCTAACCCAACCTAACCTAACCTAACCTAACCTAACCTAACCTAACCTAATCCTAACCCAATCCCAACCTAACCTAACCTAACCTAACCTAACCTAATCCCAACCTAATCCCAACCTAACCTAACCTAACCTAATCCCAACCCTAACCTAATCCTAACCTAACCTAATCCCAATCCCAACCTAACCTAACCCAACCTAACCCAATCCCAACCTAACCTAACCTAACCCAACCTAACCTAACCTAACCTAACCTAACCTAATCCCAACCTAACCCAACCTCAACCCAATCCCAACCTAACCTAACCTAATCCCAACCTAACCTAACCTAACCCAACCCAACCCAACCTAACCTAACCCAACCTAACCTAACCTCAATCCCAACCTAACCTAATCCCAACCTAACCTAACCTAACCTAACCTAACCTAACCTAATCCCAATCCCAACCTAACCCAACCTAACCCAACCTAACCTAACCTAATCCTAACCTAACCCAACCTAACCTAATCCCAACCTAACCTAACCCAACCTAACCCAACCCAACCTAACCTAACCCAACCTAACCCAATCCCAATCCTAACCTAACCTAATCCCAACCTAACCTAACCCAACTCTAACCTAACCTAATCCTAACCCAACCTAACCTAATCCCAACCTAACCCAATCCCAACCTAACCTAACCTAACCTAACCTAACCTAATCCCAACCTAACCTAACCTAACCTAACCTAACCTAACCTAACCTAATCCTAACCCAATCCCAATCCTAACCTAACCTAATCCCAACCTAATCCCAACCTAACCTAACCTAACCTAACCTAACCTAACCTAACCTAATCCCAATCCTAACCCAATCCCAACCTAACCTAACCTAACCTAACCTAATCCCAATCCCAACCTAACCTAATCCCAACCTAACCTAATCCCAACCTAACCTAACCTAACCTAACCTAACCTAATCCCAATCCTAACCTAACCTAACCTAACCTAACCCAACCTAACCTAACCTAACCTAACCTAATCCCAATCCCAATCCCAACCTAACCTAACCTAACCTAACCTAATCCCAACCTAATCCCAATCCCAATCCCAACCTAATCCCAATCCCAACCTAACCTAACCCAACCTCAATCCCAATCCCAACCTAACCTAATCCCAACCTAATCCCAACCTAACCCAACCTAACCTAACCTAACCTAACCCAACCTAACCCAACCTAACCTAATCCCAATCCCAATCCCAACCCAACCTAACCTAACCCAACCTAACCCAATCCCAACCTGAATCCCAACCTAATCCCAACCCAACCTAACCTAACCTAACCCAATCCCAACCCAATCCCAACCTAACCTAACCTAACCTAATCCCAATCCCAATCCCAACCTAACCCAATCCCAACCTAACCTAACCTAACCTAACCTAACCTAATCCCAATCCCAACCTAACCTAACCCAATCCTAACCTAATCCTAATCCCAATCCCAATCCCAACCTAACCTAACCTAATCCCAATCCTAATCCCAACCTAACCTAACCCAACCTAACCTAACCTAATCCCAATCCCAACCTAATCCCAACCTAACCTAATCCCAATCCTAACCTAATCCCAACCTAACCTAACCCAACCTAACCTAACCCAACCTAACCCAACCTAACCTAACCCAATCCCAACCTAACCTAATCCCAATCCCAATCCCAACCTAACCTAACCTAACCTAATCCCAACCTAACCTAACCTAATCCCAACCTAACCTAACCTAATCCCAATCCCAACCTAACCTAACCTAACCTAACCCAACCTAACCTAACCTAACCCAACCTAACCTAATCCCAATCCTAATCCCAACCTAACCCAACCTAACCTAATCCTAATCCCAACCTAACCTAACCTAACCTAACCCAATCCCAACCCAACCTAACCTAACCTAACCTAACCTAATCCCAATCCTAACCTAACCTAATCCCAACCTAATCCTAACCTAACCCAACCTAACCTAACCCAATCCCAACCTAATCCCAATCCCAACCCAATCCCAACCTAACCTAACCCAACCTAACCTAACCTAACCTAACCTAACTCCTAACCTAATCCCAATCCCAATCCCAATCCCAATCCCAACCTAATCCCAACCTAACCTAACCTAATCCCAACTCCCAACCTAACCCAACCTAATCCCAACCTAATCCCAACCTAACCTAACCTAACCTAACCTAACCTAACCTAACCCAATCCCAACCTAATCCTAACCTAACCTAACCTAATCCCAATCCCAACCTAACCTAACCTAATCCCAACCTAACCCAATCCCAACCTAACCTAACCTAACCTAATCCCAACCCAACCTAACCTAACCTAACCTAACCTAACCTAACCTAACCTAACCTAACCTAACCTAACCTAACCTAACCTAACCTAACCTAACCCAATCCTAACCTAACCTAACCTAACCTAACCTAACCTAACCTAACCTAACCTAACCTAACCTAACCTAACCTAACCTAACCTAACCTAACCTAACCTAACCTAACCTAACCTAACCTAAACGAAAAATAAATTGAATATTCATAATTTAATTCAAAAACATTGAAAATTAACGCATCTTACATTTCACAGCTGAGATCGTTTTGCAGACACCTTCCAATAGCTTGCTGTATGTTAATTACGACCAAAACGCAAAATAATTTGGAAATTATTGATTTTGATCAAAAACATTGATAAACTTCGTTTCTCGGTTTTCTCAGCTCAGATCGTAATGCCGACATGCTGGAATAGCTCGGTACATGTTAATTACGTCCAAAACGGAAAATAAATTGAAAATTATTGTTTTTGATCAAAAACATTGAGAAGCAACGTTTCTCGGCATTCTCAGCTGAGATCGTAATGCGGACACGCTGGAATAGCTCGGTATATGTTAGTTACGTCCAAAACGCAAAATAAATTGAAAATTATTGTTTTTGATCAAAAACATTGAGAAGCAACGTTTCTCGGCATTCTCTGCTGAGATCGTAATGCGGACACGCTGGAATAGCTCGGTATATGTTAATTACGTCCAAAACGGAAAATAAATTGAAAATTATTGTTTTTGATCAAAAACATTGAAAAGCAACGTTTCTCGGCATTCTCAGCTGAGATCGTAATGCGGACACGCTGGAATAGCTCGGTATATGTTAATTACGTCCAAAACGGAAAATAAATT
>NW_026099262.1:0-6785 GCF_021464435.1 Cataglyphis hispanica | reverse complement strand
ATACTGCACATTAAAACCCCTAAATATATTTAAAATGATAAATAGTATATTTAGTAATAAATAATTTTTGAAATATTCTACTCGTGATTAGTTCATAACTAATACAAGAAATTATATCGAATATTTGTTTTATATATCTATAATATATTTTATATTTATTGGTTTCTGTTATCACCCTTTTTAAATATTTTTGCAGAAAACTAAACAAAAGTTCTTTATTACAGATTTTTAGATTGTTGCACTATTTAAAATACTATTTAAACAAACTAAGAATTTTTATTTTTGATAATAATATAAATAAATATTATTTTTACGGAAATCAATTAAATAAAATTTAAAAAAAAGTTTTATTAGGTTTTCTACGTTATTTGCATTTTGATATATAATATTCGGAAATATATTTGCATAAAATAGTAAAATCTTTCTCTCTTTTTTCCTCCCATTTATTTGATTTTTGTTACCATTTAATTTATACCTTTGTGCTATATTGCCCTTTTACCTATTATTCTAGCTGTATAATGTTTTGCGTTGTTCCCATATTTTTTCATGATATTAAATTCATTCTCATCTTTTAACTCATTATAAATATTTTGAAGTTGCTCCATTAAATTTCTCATCTACCAAGTTAATAATATTTTATTTACACATTTTTGTTTTAAAATTTACAGAAGTTGCAAAAGAAAGAGAAATATATTGTATTTAAAAAATCTAATATAATAATCTGATGTAACTTACTGCTTGAGAGTTTATCCAAAACGAGTTGTATTTAATCATAAATATCATAAAAAATAATACGAAAGAGAGAATTTTGATAACAAAATCAAGTGTACAATCTGAAGTTAAAAATACTGTCAACTGAAATCAATAAATTAGCTGAAATTATTACTTTTATTTGATTATTAGTTTGAAACAATCACTTACTTTGCGCGCGCGCGATTCATGACACGATTAAATAACAAAATAATTATAATCATATAAAATGTTTATAATATTGCATGTTTATAACACTTTGCATTGTTTATAATTAAATATATAATTATTTTATATTTAGATTACATATTATAAATAATTAAATTTAAACATATAATGGCATATTTGATACATAATAATATAATTTAAAAATATTGGCATACCTGAAATATAACAGAACTTATTAGAATACCAGTAAACAAAATTCGCTGAAATTTAACGAGTAATGATTGCTGATAAGGCCATAAACCAATTGCGAGTAGAAGAATACGATTGAGCTGAAAATGATGTTTCACGATGCATCTCATTTTCGAATAAGAATTGAGACATATCTGACTTGAAAAAATTAGTAATATTTCAACTATCCCTGTGTTCTTAAATTCTTTTTGAATATTTTATAATTTGTTCCTCTTGTATCGTAAATTGAAACGTGAATATTTTAATATATAAATGTATGGACAGTACAGTACAAAATATTAGCGTGAGATTGCGAACGGTGAAAATATTCGCAATTTCGTATCTTGCTTAAGAAGGGGTAGGAAGTTATTTAACTATCATTTGACAATGAAGAAAAATTTGACGGATGTTTATTTGTCACACAAAAATACTCAGGCAATATGAATTCTTAATTTAAGTTCGCGCAAGCGCAGTCGCCTTCTTTCCCCTTGGCGCATCACCGTGCCTCATTCTAACTTGTGCACTCGTCGGGTACGTTTGGTCTTTGAAGGCAGTGTTGATTCATCGCCTTTACGCGCTAACATATAGCAGTAAATTTTACCTGTGAAGTAAACATTACTATGTGGTTTCTAACTTCATGCTAATTTCTGGTGCATAATAACTTTTTAGGTTTGGTATACTATTGGAAAATTTATATTTTTGTGTCAAAAATTAAGCCGGTTAAAATTTTTGTGTTAAATATTTAACATAATTATGTGTTAATTTAACATATTGCTATTGTATTAATTGAACTCAAATACTAAATTAAATTATTAAAACAACTAAAAAAGTGTTAAAATCACACAATGTGCATGTATTTTTAATTTTATCCAATAGATATATTTAGTATTATTAGTGATAGATTTATCTATTTAAATCTACAGAAAAAAATATTAATTTTATTCCACAGGAGTAAGATTGACTATAGTACGTTAATAACATCTTTTCAAGTTAATTTTATCATTAAATAATATATTAATTATTACGGAAAATTTATTTTAAATTTATTTTAGACAAAATTTATTTCAAATTAAGAAGTATGTATTTATTTTGTGTGAAATATTAATATAATAATTAATGTCACCAATTAACATAATCATATTATGTTTAATTAAAACAAAAATTTGTGTAGACCATTTTGGGATATGCAATATATGTTAAATTTAAGCTAAATTTTTCAACAGTTAAAAAATTATCATTAAAAATATATTACGTTTTTCTATTCTATCTTCTGTGGTATTATTCATTTTTTGACAGGTGGAGGTTGAAACTCTGTTCTAACATGTGGATTTATGTTTCTGAAATCATTATTTTGTTCATCAATTTTCGACATTTTGCTGCTTCTGTTTCTTATATGGATATGCGACACGTGCAAAAAAATATTTATTTTTGGAATATAAATAATTTTAAATTTGTTGTTTATAAAAGTTATGTTATTAATGTTATTTATAAAAGTATAAATTCTCTTTGTTTACATAGGTAAAATTATAATTTAGAAAAAGTCATACCTGTTATGATTTAAATTATTTATTCTGCTTATTAATTGGAGGTGCGACTCAATTAATTAGAAGTGAAAAATTTGGATATTTGTGTTCTTATACTATTTTATATTTTTAATGTACCAGATAGACTCGTTTTGCAATATATTAGACTTTTTATTTCAATATACTAAATGATGTATCTTTTACGTTGTTGAGTAGAGTACATTATTTTATAATTTTATCAAATTATGATTTGTTACATATGATTAGGCATAATAATTTATACATTTAAGCATAATTGAGAATATGTGAACAATATGACAGAGAAATAAAAGGAAACGAATTTTGAAAGGAATGAATTACGAGGGGAAACGAAATGTAAAATAAATAAAAATTATTTTAGAAAAGTAGTTGTATAAAGTGGTATTTTGGAACTAAGTAAAAATATCAAAGCACTGTTTGGAGGGAATATAGCAAGGGGATATCGAATCATAGTATAAGTGACAAGTGATGAGTCATCACCTACGCGGCTTCTATCCTAACTTTAAAATTTCCACTACTTCCTTTGTGAAACCACAAGTTAAATGTTTTAACGAATACTTTTTACTTGTACAAGGAAAATTCAAATTGATTGATTTGTTTTTGAATCATATTGCTTTAATCGAAAAATTTGTTATTTTTTTAAAGCTGTAAATGAGACATTTTATTTAATTTTTTTTATAATAATTTAATAAAACAAAGAATAAACCAAAATAAAAATTATATAACTAATTAATGATATACATATTAAAAATTATTTAATTAATTTTATAATAGTATAAGGTGTGTATATATATATATATATATATATATATATATATATATATATATATAGTATGTATAAACTGCATTTAAAAAAATATCATAGTTTTAATAAAAAAATTGATAAAAAAAAGAAGTAAAACTTTACAAAAGCGGACCCAGCCCCAATGATCTTGATCTTGATATATGTTGTTAAGGTCACTTTTCTGAGAGATATCCAAGAGGTTTTAGCCATCACTTGTTATTTATTAAAAAGTTATTAACAAAAGAATTTCTACGAATTATATATATATATATATATATATATATATATATATATATATTCAGAATGTCCGAAAATACATTTAAAAATTAATAATTTTTATAATATACAGGGTGTGGGAAAATTCGCGCAACACTTTTTACGGAAAAGTAGAGAGTGTTATTCTGAACAGAAAAATCCTGTACCATTTTTTCTCTAATGCTTAATAAAAGAATTATTATTGAGTGAAGTCTGGCCTATCGTCGCCGATCTTCAGCCAGGCATCGGTGAGCCGTCATAAACATCTGAGTGCTCACGCACACGACCAGGTGCGCAGCTCATCGTCCGTATGAAACCCACTGTGTCCACGTATACACTTTCCTATTCACACAACAATTATGAGGTGGACCTCGCTTTGTTTTTGTAAATGATTGACCACAGTGAGTTTGGACCTTTTACCCTTCTCTCGCGGGAGGGCTTTATTTCCGGAAAATATAACAACCCAAATCTTTCAGTTTTGAAAGAAAATTTGGATTGTTTTTTATTCAGTTTTTCGTCAGATTACGTACAAACCTTGATTTTTTGTAAATTTTTGTTTGTTAACAACTTTTTAATAAAACCGACGAGCGACGGCTAAATCCTCTTGGATGTAGTTAAGCACAGTGACCTTGATAATATATGTGAAGGTCATTGAGACTGGGTCCGCTTTTGTAAAGTTTTACTAAAAAACTTTAATATATATTTCCAAAACTTTCTTACACTAAAACTGTTTAAAAATAGCTATAAAATTTTTTTCTGTTATTTAAAAAAGAAAAACTTATTTATAATTATTAGAAATAGATTAGTGTGATTTAACAAGGTTAGATTTATTCTTTTTAGTTATATTCATGTTTTTTTGTTTTTTCTTTCTTCTTTCCATTAAACACATAAATATTTATTTCGCTTTAAATACGAAAGATATATGTTTATTCTTTTGAGAATAAAGTCTCTCCTTTCATTAGATGCATTAGACACATCTATCTAATCATAAAATAGCCAATAAAAAATTTCGAAGTATTGTAAATTTTTAGTTAATACTAACTTACAGCAAAATACCTGAAATGTATTATATATTTGAACTGCATTAAAACATATATTATTTATACAAAAATTATTTATGAGATTGCTTTCATAATTGTTAACGTAATCAATTTTACATGCATGTAAATCAACCGAATTATTATCTCTTTGCTCATGTTATGAAAGCAACACTACGATTAAAGAAAAAAAAAGACATCATATAACATAAATGTGTTATATGTTTTCATTGATTTTATTTAGTTAATTAGTTAATTTTGTTTGACTGTGTTAATTAAAATTTTGAATATTTAATATTTAAAACATATATTTACCGACTTTATATTATCATTCACTATTAAACAATTTATATATATATATATATATATATATATATATATTATATATATATATTTATATATATATATATATATATATATATATATATAAATGCATACATATATATCTTTATATTCATTGTTGTGTGGAATATATAAAAGTGAAGTAAGATACCGATGCAGTCACTAACTGTAACAAAATATGTCTTCTTTTAATTTGCTTAATAAACTTATTTTATATTTTACATATGATAATATTTTACACATTCATAAATTATATTTACAGAAGCAAAGCAGTTTAAAGATGCTACGAACAGTCCGCCTACATTTAGAGTAACAAGTTTGGTGCTTCTTTGTAACAGAAATAATATCAGTTTCTGTATGTGTAACGGTGCTACATACCAACGAATATTGTATCTACAATGTACAATGAACAAATGATTAAATAACGAATTGATAATATGAGTGTGTCAATAATTTAACAATTAGATGTATAGGTTTTGGAATTTTATAAATTTTTATTTTCATTTTATAAAAGTGTAAAACTGTAAACATGATATATAAAATATGATATATAAAATTGTTTCTTACGCAGTATAAAATATGTGATTATTATGATCTATAATTTCTTGTCCGGCATAGTTAGCTAAGAACATGTATAAAAAGAATTATAATTACAATTACAAAGTGAAATATAAATTCTTTAGTATCTCCATACGATAGAGTTTGATACATCTAAAACAATATGATTGTGATCAATGATATATATATATATATATATATATATATATATATATATATATATATATATGCATATTTAAAATTAAATAGTTTTTATAAACAAATTATATCGCAAAGAAATTAAAGAAACAGTAGATACCTTTCGTTTTACATCTCTTTTCTGCATAATTTCTAATTTTGATATTAACAGAATTTAGAAATTTAAATTCTCAAATATTTTCATATTTTGTTAGTTATTTTTATTAATAAATTTTTTGATGACGATATTATATGTCACAATAAGCCAAATATGTTTAAAAACTTACTTCAAAAGGTTAAGACTCACGCAAATCACACCAAATCCTATTAATAAAAGAATGATCCCTCAAATCTAGATATCAAGGATTTTGAGAATCTTTAAGAACAAAAAATATCATTGATTATTTATTTAATAAAACGTATATTATTAGCAAATAATATCGGATAAATATACTAACTCTATAGCTTTGCAATGAATATCCACGGCACAAATTATTCCTTTATAAATTATAATCTCGTTTTGCAAGCTAGTTTGTAAATTATGAGCTGTCGTTGCTTGCTCGATACGGTAACTATAAAAATATTTTTCTTATAGATGTAATTTTTCTATTTTCATTAGAGAATGATAAAAAAATTTTACTTATATTATGAAAAATTTTTAAAAAGATATTATAATTCTTTTACCTGGCGATTGTAAACATTCCGCAAGCGTGTTTGAGGTATGCTATAAGGATTGTTCCTGTTCCTACAATTGTAGTTCCTCCTATACAGATGGCTACGTTTGTATGCAGGAAAATTAAATAAAAATACTTTTCTTGATCGACAAAATATTCGGTCATCAATAATAGTGTAGAACGTGATTCATTCATGGGCAAAACAATATCGAGAATACGCGACCATAGTGGCACAAAATAGAGAATAAAA
>NW_026099261.1:5000-6864 GCF_021464435.1 Cataglyphis hispanica | reverse complement strand
GGTTAGGTTAGGTTAGGTTAGGTTGGGATTGGGTTAGGTTAGGTTGGGATTAGGTTAGGTTAGGTTAGGTTGGGTTAGGTTAGGTTAGGTTAGGTTAGGTTGGGTTAGGTTAGGTTAGGTTAGGTTGGGTTAGGTTAGGTTAGGTTAGGTTAGGTTAGGTTAGGTTAGGTTAGGTTAGGTTAGGTTAGGTTAGGTTAGGTTAGGTTAGGTTAGGTTGGGTTGGGTTAGGTTAGGTTAGGTTGGGATTAGGTTAGGTTAGGTTAGGTTAGGTTAGGTTAGGTTAGGTTAGGTTAGGTTAGGTTAGGTTAGGTTAGGTTAGGTTAGGTTAGGTTAGGTTAGGTTAGGTTAGGTTAGGTTAGGTTAGGTTAGGTTAGGTTAGGTTGGGTTAGGTTAGGTTAGGTTAGGTTGGGTTAGGTTGGGTTAGGTTAGGTTAGGTTAGGTTAGGTTAGGTTGGGATTAGGTTAGGTTAGGTTAGGTTAGGTTGGGTTGGGTTAGGTTAGGTTGGGTTAGGTTGGGTTAGGTTAGGTTAGGTTAGGATTAGGTTAGGTTAGGTTAGGTTAGGTTAGGTTAGGTTAGGTTAGGTTAGGTTAGGTTGGGATTAGGTTAGGTTAGGTTAGGTTAGGTTAGGTTAGGTTAGGTTAGGTTAGGTTGGGTTAGGTTAGGTTAGGTTGGGTTAGGTTAGGTTAGGTTAGGTTAGGTTAGGTTAGGTTAGGTTAGGTTAGGTTAGGTTAGGTTAGGTTAGGTTAGGTTAGGTTAGGTTAGGTTAGGTTAGGTTGGGATTAGGTTAGGTTAGGTTAGGTTAGGTTAGGTTAGGTTAGGTTAGGTTAGGTTAGGTTAGGTTAGGTTAGGTTAGGTTAGGTTAGGTTAGGTTAGGTTAGGTTAGGTTAGGTTAGGTTAGGTTGGGATTGGGTTAGGTTGGGTTAGGTTAGGTTGGGTTAGGTTAGGTTAGGTTAGGTTAGGTTAGGTTGGGTTAGGTTAGGTTAGGTTAGGTTGGGTTAGGTTAGGTTAGGTTAGGTTAGGTTAGGTTAGGTTAGGTTGGGATTGGGTTAGGTTAGGTTAGGTTAGGTTAGGTTGGGTTAGGTTAGGTTAGGTTAGGTTAGGTTAGGTTAGGTTAGGTTAGGTTAGGTTAGGTTAGGTTAGGTTAGGTTAGGTTAGGTTGGGTTAGGTTAGGTTGGGTTAGGTTAGGTTAGGTTAGGTTAGGTTAGGTTAGGTTGGGTTAGGTTAGGTTAGGTTAGGTTAGGTTAGGTTAGGTTAGGTTAGGTTAGGTTGGGTTAGGTTAGGTTAGGTTAGGTTGGGATTAGGTTAGGTTAGGTTAGGTTAGGTTAGGTTAGGTTAGGTTAGGTTAGGTTGGGTTAGGTTAGGTTAGGTTAGGTTAGGTTAGGTTAGGTTAGGTTAGGTTAGGTTAGGTTAGGTTAGGTTGGGTTAGGTTAGGTTAGGTTAGGTTAGGTTAGGTTAGGTTGGGTTAGGTTAGGTTAGGTTAGGTTAGGTTGGGTTAGGTTAGGTTAGGTTAGGTTGGGTTAGGTTAGAGTTGGGTTAGGTTAGGTTGGGTTAGGTTAGGTTAGGTTAGGTTAGGTTAGGTTAGGTTAGGTTAGGTTAGGTTAGGTTAGGTTGGGTTAGGTTAGGTTAGGTTAGGTTGGGTTAGGTTAGGTTAGGTTAGGTTAGGTTAGGTTAGGTTAGGTTAGGTTAGGTTAGGTTAGGTTAGGTTAGGTTAGGTTAGGTTGGGTTAGGTTAGGTTAGGTTGGGTTAGGTTAGGTTAGGTTAGGTTAGGTTAGGTTGGGATTAGGTTAGGTTAGGTTAGGTTAGGTTAGGTTAGGTTAGGTTAGGTTAGGTTAGGTTAGGTTGGGTTAGGTTAGGTTAGGTTAGG
>NW_026099260.1:0-5000 GCF_021464435.1 Cataglyphis hispanica | reverse complement strand
ATCCAGAAATGATATTTGCGCGAGAATATTAATTATTTGACAGAAAGGGATAAACTGCATAGAGGCCATCGATAAAAACTAAAGAGAATTAATTGTGCAATCAGACGATCAAACGAGCGTTATTTTTTCGTTAGGACATATACAAGCATCGTGACAATTATATCATAGCACAAACATCGAAATGTCAACACAAGATTTGATGTGAAAATCACAACGCAGCTGCGTGGACCACATCTATCGGAAGTTGAATTATTCCACAAACAATTTTTAGCGATATTTCGCCGTCACAAAAATCTGTCCTACATCGAAAAACGTTATCGGCTTTACGAAGTTTCAACGGCGGGACGCGGCATCATTTTTCGGCCGTTTATTCGGCCGTTTGACGCATCATGACTGATCCACTGACGGCATCCTATCGTTTCGAATCATCCGCTGTTGTCGCAAATTTCGCACCTCTTTCTCTTCGCGCATCCCTGACGACCATCCCTCTCGACAATCCCGTAAAAACTGTTGAATTATTTATGTTTTTTTTTTCCCGGAATCCGCAGTTGCAGCGCAGGATGCAAATGCATCTTCTTTTTGCCGTCCTTTTGAATGTTTAATGCCGGACCCGCAGAACTCGCCTCTCTTTTCCATTCACCCTGTGAATCCTATCCTTCTCACCTATCCTGGTTGACCAGCGAGCCGTGGAGAAACAAGACCGGACGTGCAAGAGTAAACGAGGTGAAGAGTCGTCGTGCAAGAATACGAAAAGCTAGAGACTATAATGACAGAAGGGAATTTATGTGTAACAAAGAAATTAACGCGACCGAAATACATGAGGAATTGAGAGAAATTTTTAAACCAAGAGATATTAACGAGCAAAATATAATCATTATAAATGGTATAAAATAGCCATAAAAAATTAATGAGTGAATATAAATATTACATTTTTACAATGAATTAAAAAATCTAGAAAAAAAATTAAAATTATTAATAATTCTTGGAGTTTTAGCGTTTAAAAGAGGAAAACAACTTTTCATCTGTTTTTCTGAGCAATATTTATGTGATGTTACATTTATATCACGTAAAAATTTACATGGGATATTTCATTAAAGTTATTAGATAAGATTAGAATACACATTGCATATAGAAATAAATATCTGCAAATTTTTTTTTTTTTTCCTTGCGTTACGAAAAATATGATGAACGTGGGAGGCAGGGCGGGTAAAAGAGACAGATAGGGAAGAGGGTGAGACAAAAGAACGTCGAGAAGAGAACAAACACAGGTGAAATCGATTTTAGCCGACTAGTGCGGCGTCGACCTATCGCACGGGTCTCGAAAGGTACATATTAGGTGCTTCAGTCGTAATGGGCGCAATCAAACGTTAGGATTACGAGTCGAGGAAGGAAGGATTGGGAAGAGGAGGATAGCAAGGAGGAAGGTTAAAAAGGAAGGTTGCCTTGCAGTTTCAGATGCATAAACAAGTTGCGCAAGAACGTGTATGTACGCCTGGAATGGCACAAACACACGTTGAAGCGTATGAGAATCATAAGACGACGTTTAAACTAGTAAAAGGAAAGCTATGATTGAGCTTAAATTCAACGCAATCGTCGTCTTATCGTCTCTTGCACGCTCCTCTTTCTAGCTTTCGCTTAACTGATATCTTCGGGAAATTGACGCTAGCTATCGTCGCTATGCATTTTTCAAAGCTTTTTTATTATCACTAGTTTAGCCAGTTTGCGATGATAACTAAATTTCAATATTTTATTATAAAGTAAAATTCTTTTTAGTTTGTTCAATAAATTGATCACAAAGAGAAAAGAAATAAATTTTGTATTTTTCCATTCATTCATGCGTTGATAAAAGCGATACGTGGGTATTCCTGTCAAAACAACAAATTCGCTCCGAATTTTTCAAAACATTTTATCAAAAAATTATATAATTTTATGATGTGTCGTGTAAATATAAAAGAAATACATCTCGTACAATTAAAATTTTTTCTTTCGTGTTTGACGGACCGTACGGCCACGTGATAAAGCACGTGCACAAAATTACGAGTGTCTTTGTTCTCATTTCTAATTTTATTATTAATTCGGCTGTATCCACATGAATACACGCTAGGATTTTCGCTGAATTATATAATATCAGAAAATATTTTGCCCGCAATCTCTTTCCCTTCTTTCGCTATGGAAAACAATAACAAAATATTATGCATATGTGCTCCGCCACGTTACCCTCGGATCTAATTTTAAGGAAAAACGCCCGATAGCCCGCTATAGCTCGCCACATCTTATTGTTTCGGCGCAAAGTATACAAAGGCTTCGATCAATATCGATATTTTTGCGTGTCCGCGAAAGAGAAAAGTCGCTGCAAAATGTTTATTTTTTATAAGTTGTACATTTTATTATTTATTATAAGTTATACAGAGACGTTGTAAATGTGTCGTTTCAATATAACATCTCTATCTAGTAACAATGCTCCTCTAGGAATAATCGCCTTGGAATTGCTTGGATTGCGTCGTTGCTATTCATAAATGTTAACGCGAGTGCGCCGAGGAACACGGACAATCACCATCTTATTCTTATCAGGGTAATGCGCTTTAGAAGCGTTCCGCGTTCAGCGACGTTCCGCTTTCAGCTACTCGAAGTAGAGAAACCCTTCGATAGTCAGCCGTGAACACGTGCGCACCTCTATTGCGGATGAAACATACAATGTGTCCTCTCACCTAACAGACAACATTTTTACTATACAGATTCTTGCCAAGAATTGATTTCTTTCTCGCAAAGATTTCACCATCGTTGTTTATTTTCTTCTTCGAGACATCAAACATCGGAGCGTTTAAGTGTCAAATTAAAGTCACGCTTTTAAAATCGATTAAACTTGATCGAGAAGAAAAATGCTTCGTCGCTCATTTGCATAGCGACTTTATAGCGATAACATAACATTGAAACGACCGTCGTTTCTCTTCTCAGCTTCGCTTGAGATACCTGCGTTCGCGGTAATTCCGCAACACCTTGTACATGTAACATAAGGCAGTTCGCGCATCTCGAACGAGGCTGGTTGCGCGTATTGTGTATATGGCTGTTAGACCAACCCCAGTATGGCCCTTTTGTGTCCGGCAGGAGTCAGCAGTACGCCCCTGAGGGCACTTCGGTGCTCGTGCAACGTCTCGACCGGAAGGACTTTCGTGTCGGGCGACAACGCCACCCACTTTCATCCCGTTCCTTCACGACCTCTTCTTATTTTTCCCTTCGCGTTCTTCTTGTCTTTTCTCTCTTTCTCTCTCTCTTTTGTTTCCTTTCTCTCTCGGTGCCGTTAAATAAATACTTAAATAAAAAGAGCAAGAGAGATAACGCCCGACTCTGTTCTTCCTCGGAAGACCATTTCGCTGGAAAGCATATCATTACCCCTCAGCCCGATCCCCGTCACTCACTTTGCATGTACCACCTGACTTATGAGAGACTCTCCTTCTGCCACTAAGTGGTTTACCTCATTTGGCATTACTGAAGATACAATGAAAATTAGATATAAATCCTATGATAGAAACAAATCTTATTATAATTTTATTGAAAAATATTTTTATTTACAGAAATATAACGGTATATTATCTTGATATAGATGAAAATGATTTCAAAAACGATATATAACTATATGCAATCAGTTTCCGTTTAAGTATCACATACTGTAGATTAATTTGATTTACTCAAAAGTATGATAATAATTATAATATAATAATAATAAAATAATAGTAATATTAATATAAAATATAATAATATTATAAGATATATTTGTATTTATTGATTAGAAAATATATCAACAAATAAATTATATTTATCAAAAAATATCAATTATTTAAATACGTAGAAAAATATAAATACAAAAACTTGACGTATATAACATATATATGACATCTAAACATTTATATCTACAATATGGACACTTAATAATGGATTCTTAATAATGCTGATCTCGTGCTAGAAGAGAAATCTCCTTCGTGCTACAATTAAGTGCAATTTGGCCAACTAAAAGCCGTTCGAGAGGCGTCGATTTTCTTCTCGCACCTCTTTTTACGTTCTACTAGGTGAAGCGAATGTTGTTTCTCCATCAACTTCCTTTTGCGCTTCGTAATTCGATTTTGCGCGGTCCGGTTAATAAAGATCGAACGTCAACAGTACAGAACAAACACAATTACTCCCTCGGACCTTCAAAAGCGATCACAAGATTTTCCGAGTCACGTGTACGCCTTCGCGAGAAACTCTGACTATACACATCATTAACTCCCTTATTAAACGAAATCGGGAAATGTCAAAATAAAAACGCCTGCTTTTTTTACGAAGAAATAATATTATAATCCCAATGTTATCAAAAATTTTAAAAATTATATTAAAAAAGACGTCTAATTATTAAAATATTTAAAATTATGTCAGTTTTCACAAAATGAATATATTGCTGAATGCTAAATAGAGATAAAAATATTTAGAGGGAGATATAACGTTATAAAATTTTTAAAATACTTTCAAGATTACAGGATTAATGGTATTACTTTTTGATGCAATTTTCTCTGGAATGACGCTATGCGGAATTAACTTGACGGCATCATTAATCGAGAATCCATCAAGTCGCACCGCCAGTATAAACATTCAGTTAATCGCGCATAACATTATCGTGGGAAAAAATACAGTCCGAGGAAAGTGCGCTTTAGTCGGAGAAGTTTTATCGAGAGCCCGCGAGAGGAGTCTCGCGCATAATGCCAATTTATCGATCATCGCGGCCTTTCAGCGCGAAAGTTCGTTTCCGCGAAAGGATAGAAAAAGGGGGAACTGAATTACGAAATTTCAGGAGCAGAAAGGGAGAAGGATCGCGTAAGCGAGGCGACGAGAGAAAACGGAATTGGTTACGCCGAAGCCCGCTCGACGAAAAAGACTGCGGAGGTAGTAGATAGAGAATAAAAAAAAAGAAAGAGAGGCAAGAGAGAAAGAAAAGAGCGACTGTTCAGAACCACGTAGGGCATTCAGAC
>NW_026099259.1:0-7024 GCF_021464435.1 Cataglyphis hispanica | reverse complement strand
TATTGTCAATTATTGTAGGTTTTACTTGGGTGTGTGAAGTTGGCACCCCTATGTTACGATACCATAGTTCTGTTTAGAGTTCTGAATTATTTAGAACAAAAGAAAGAGTTCTTGATAATTTTTATAAAGAGTTCTGTCCATTATAACAATAAAAGCAGAGTTTGAAAAATAGGGGTACCAACTTCACGTTTTTAGACATATCAAAATTAAATAGTTCTGAGCATAGTTCTGATGTTTTTTTGAATAGTTATGTAGTTCCTAATACTTTTTTGCAAGAGTTCTGCAGTTTTTAGTTTTAAAAATTGACTTCAAACATCAGAGATATATTTTCGAAATTTCGAGTTCTGATCAAAAATATCGAAGTTCTGAATTATATTCGATAAAACAAATATAATCGCGAAAACCGCATGGTCTTAGCTATTATAGTTACCGAAATACCGATTTTTTAAAATTAATATACTTTTGTAAAAAATTTTGGAAATCTCGAGTTCCGACCGAAAACATCAGAGTTCTAAATTACATTCGATAAGACAAATATAATCGTGAAAACCGCATGATCTTAGCTATTATAGTTATCGAAATATCGATTTTTTAAAATTAATATACTTTTGTAAAAAAATTTTGGAAATCTCGAGTTCCGACCGAAAACAGCAAAGTTCTAAATTACATTCGATAAGACAAATATAATCGTGAAAACCGCATGATCTTAGCTATTATAGTTACCGAAATACCGATTTTTTAAAATTAATATACTTTTGTAAAAAATTTTGGAAATCTCGAGTTCCGACCGAAAACATCAGAGTTCTAAATTATATTCGATAAGACAAATATAATCGCGGAAACCGCATGGTCCTAGCTATCATAATTACCAAAATAATGATTTTTTTAAATTAATTACTTTTATAAAATAAATTTAAAAATTACAAGTTCTGATCAAAAACGTCGGAGTTCTAAATTACATTCGATAAGACAAGTATAATCGCGAAAACCACATGATCTTAGCTATTATAGTTACCAAAATATCGATTTTTTAAAATTAATATACTTTTATAAAAAATTTTGAAAATCACGAGTTCTGACTGAAAACAATAAAATTCTATATTACATTTAATAAGATAAGTATAATCGCGAAAACCGCATGGTCTTAATTATTATAATTGTCAAGATAGCGATTTTTTAAAATTAATATATTTTAACGAAAAATTGTAGTAAATACAAGTTCTAGTAAGAAATCTTATAATTCCGAACTATATTCGATAAAACAAGAAAGAAAAAAAGTACAGATTTTATAACTCTATTATTTTATTATAACATAGTTTCTTAGATATCGCGTTTTAACTATACTTTATATACAATATATATATTGAAAATTTCTATTTCTGATAAAAAATGATAGAGTTCCGAATCAATGTTAGATGAATCAGGAAAAATAAATATTTTATATCCATTTCTAAAAAAAATTTTTAACGAGTCAAAGTGTTAGAAAAAATTTCAAAAGAATACATAAGATGTTGTCTGATTTGACTTAAATAAAGACAATTAAATATTAATGCTTCAATATACTAAATTATTAATTTTAAGTTTTTCTGCTCTTCTTTCTCTCAAATATCAATTAATAACTGGTTATAAAGAAAAATATTGAAACACAATCAAACAATACGTATGCATTAACGATGTCATATAAAAACAATTGAAAATCATTCATTGTAGTAGTTTCACGTCTAGCAGCAACAATACGATATAAAAATAAATTAATTTTAAAAAATCGCTATCTTGACAATTATAATAATTAAGCCCATGCGGTTTTCACGATTATACTTATCTTATCGAATGTAATCTAGAACTCCGACGTTTTTTATCAGAACTCGTAATTTTTACATTTATTTTATAAAAGTAATTAATTTAAAAAAAAATCATTATTTTGGTAATTATGATAGCTAGGATCATGCGGTTTTCGCGATTATATTTGTCTTATCGAATATAATTTAGAACTCGGGACTTCCGTTTCCGGTGTCGAGTGGTGTGTGGAGAAGTGGTTGACGTGTGTATTTTGTGGGTAGTAAGGAGTTAGAGTGAGGAAGGAAAGAGAAGTGAGTGTGTTGGTGGGAAAGCGTGTGTGAGAAAGAGTGCGGGGAAGTGAAGAGCGAAAGTGGAGGCGCGTGGTAGGGCAGATATAAGAGCATAAAGGGAAGTGTGGAGCAGTGGCATTAGGCCATAGAATATAGCGGAGAGCGTAGAGCGGCTAGTGAGGTGTGACAGAGTCAACATAGAAACGCAGAGAATCCGTCACCTGGTCCATCTCGCGATCGAAAAGTCGATTCAGGAATCAGTCAGGCAGTCATCCGAAAATCCGGCATCGATCATCGGTCAGAAGGTCGAAAGATCCAAACAATCGTTCGGCGGTCGAAGATCCATCAAAGATCATCATCATCGAAAGCATCGAAAGCATCCAGAAATCGCGAAATCCGAAAGATCGGCGTCGGCATCAGAGATCCGAAAAAGTTCAGGATCTCGAGATCCGAAAATCCAGAATCCGGCATCCGGCATCAAACATCAGCGCTTTATCGCATCATCAAAGATCAAAAGCATCGGCGTCAGCGTCATCAGAAATCAGACTCATCCAGAAGTCGTCGAGATCAAAATCCGTCGCGTCGGCATCAAAATCGGCACGATCCAATCGAAAATCCGCGTCAGATCGTCGAATCGGCATTCATCGAAATCGATCAACAAAGTCATCCAGCGCGATCAATCGAAAATCGAGAAACATCATCGATCCTCGCGTCAATCAAATTCAATCACTTCGATCCGGCGCTTGATCGGCGTCGACGTTATCGGCGGCATCCGTCGAGATCCGTCAGCGAAATCGTCGCGATCATCGATCGTCATCAGGACATCGTCGAGAATCGGATACAGACATCCGAGATCAGCATCAAGCTCGCGTCAGAATCAATCGTTCGGTATCGCAAAGATCCGGAATCAAAGTCAAAGATTCGAGAAATGAAAGTCGAGATCAGTAAATCGTCGCTGCTTCGTCCACGATCGGATCGAAATAAAGCATCAAGATTATCGGAAGTCAATCAAGACTCGAAAGAACAATCGGAGGATCTGTCAGAATCAAGGTTAAAGTCGGATCAAAGTCAAATCAGACAATCAAGCAATCAACGTCCAAAGTGGAGATCAAAGAATCTCGGAAATGTCAGAATATCGAAAAACTCGGAGTCGATGTCGGATCGAGATCGAGGAAAGGCATGAATGATCGAAGGATTTCTGCAAAATCAGATGAGAGAGATCTCATCAAAGTTTGAAGAGGAAGGATCGGAGAAAGTCGAAAGACAAGAGAGTGCTAAGGAGGAGAGAGTTGTTGAAATGGTTAGAAAAAGCGGGGTGGACGATTTTTAATGGATGCACGAAGGGGGATATAGAGCAGATGGACATCACGAGGAAGTGGTGGTCAGTTACAGATTATGTCGAGGAACGAAGATGTGAGGATGTCGATAACAGGGTCGGAATCGAGGATAATGCGACTCGGATCATCATCGATCAAATATGGATCAAGAGTCAGAAGAGACAGACAGAAACGTCGGATCGTCTAAGAAGATCCGGCAACATAAATTAACAGAATCGATAAAGTCTCGAGCATAAGAGATCCGTCAGAAAGTAAAGTCGATATCAAAATCCGCTAACGTCGTCGGATCAAATCTCAGGGTAAAGCAAAGAATCGGCAAGATCGGAAATCGCGATCAATCCGGCATCAAAATCGCATCGAAATCGCTTAGCTCAGTTCGAGAATCATCGAAAAGTGCGATAAATCATAACATCGGCGATCGGATCGATTCGAAATCTGCGAAAGTAGATCGAAATGGTAATCGGACAAAGATCAGAATTGGATGGATGAAGAGATGGATCGTCGAAATAAGATCACGATCAAGGCGTCAGCGTGATGCGGTTTGGATCGAATTCCAGCAGAGGCAGATAAATGGAAGAAGCCTGGAAGAATCGATATCGGCATCAATACAGGTTCGGACGGATGGATCGAAAGTCGATAAAGGCATCGTCCGAATAAAGGGAGAAGTCGAGTATAGAAGGTGTCGTTGACCTCGACGCTTTATAAGGTGTATGCTCGGTGTTAGCAAGTGGAACTAAATGAGGAGGTGGAAAGAAGAGTTTGGTACCGCAGAATCAGACCAGGTTTAGGAAAGGGTTAAGGGACAATGGACAACATTCATACTAAACTATTTAGTGAATAGACAGTTAAGGGAAAAAGGAAACTAGTGGCATTTTATAGATCTGAAAGCAGCGTTCGACTCGGTGGATAGGAGGAAATTGATGGAAGCGATGAGGGAGAGGGTGAGGAAGGACTGGTCAGAAGGAGCGAGGATGTTTTAAGAGACTAGGAACAGAGTGAGGAGGGGAGGATTGGGAACAGGTTTTGGACAGGGAGAGGAGTAAAGGCAAGGATGCCCTCGAGCCCTGCTCAATTTGGTAACGGCCGATTTGGAGGAGGTAATGAGAAGAGGAGGATGGGGCGGGGTTACCGGGAGGGATGAAGATATTCTCCTGGCATACGCGGATGATGTGGTTTTGATAGCGGAGGAGGAGGACAGGATGAGGAGTATGATTGGAAGGTTAGAGAACTATTGGAGAGAAAGGATTAGAGCTAAATATAGGAAAGTCAAAAATATTAAGGTTTAAGAAAGGAGGAGGGAGAGTAAGAACGGTAAACTGGAGGTGGAAGGGGAGGAGGATAGAGGAGGTTAAAGAATTCGCTTATCTGGGGTATATAATGCAGAGAAATGGAGGACAGGAGGCGCAGATAAGAGATAGATTAGGAAGGGCGCGGCTGTAATGAGTCAGGTATGGGGATTAGGACAGATTCGGGACGATTCGGGAAGCGTCATGGCTCTGATCGGTCGGTGTGGACAGTGATCGGATATCGAGTATAAAGGTAGAAGTCGGCGAAGTTAAAGGGTCGAGGTATCCGATCGATGTCCAGAAGTCGATCAAAATTTCTCGAGATAAATAAAGGAAGAATTCAAAAAGATCCGAAACAAAGATACCTCGAGGATTCGGTCGGCATCGAAAATCGGATCTAAGAATCGGCAAGATCAAAGAAATCGAACGATCAAAATCAGGCGCGTCAGATCCAAACAATCGAAATCTCAGAATCAAAAATCGGCAGAAATCGATGTCGTCGGCAGATTCGAAAATCCGGCGATATCAGCAGACGTCGAGTCAAGATATCAGTTCGGCATCGAAAGATCATCGCAGCGTCAGTCGAAACTCTCTCGGTCTCCGTCGGTCGAGAATCGGTCGAATCATCGGCAGATAATCGAATCTCGATCTCGGCGATCAGGCATCACTCGAAATCGTCGAAAACGATCGAATCGCGTACAAAGATCGATCATCGTTCAAAGATCAAATCGGTCAAAATCATCAAGATCAAAATCGAGTCGAGAATCATCGAAATCGAGAGATCGAGAGCAAGAGGTGTTGTGGATGTGAGATTGAGATATATGAGAGGAATGGAAACAAGAACCGGAAGCGGAGGTCCCATAAAGGAGTAGGGTAATAGCGTGTGTGTGTGTGTGTAGGTAGGTTAAGAATTGATAGAGATTAAGTTAAGATAAGTTAGAGTTAAGTAGTGGTAAGATAGAGTTAAGATAGTGTAAGGTTAAATATGTAAGAGTTTGTAACCCTAAGGGGAACCAATAAAATTCTATCTATCTATCTATCTATCTATATAATTTAGAACTCTGCTGTTTTCGGTCGGAACTCGAGATTTCCAAAATTTTTTTACAAAAGTATATTAATTTTAAAAAATCGATATTTCGGTAACTATAATAGCTAAAATCATGCGGTTTTTACGATTATATTTGTCTTATCGAATGTAATTTAGAACTCTGCTGTTTTCGGTCGGAACTCGAGATTTCCAAAATTTTTTACAAAAGTATATTAATTTTAAAAAATCGGTATTTCGGTAACTATAATAGCTAAGACCATGCGGTTTTCGCGATTATATTTGTTTTATCGAATATAATTCAGAACTTCGATATTTTTGATCAGAACTCGAAATTTCGAAAATATACCTCTGATGTTTGAAGTCAATTTTTAAAACTAAAAACTGCAGAACTCTTGCAAAAAAGTATCAGGAACTATATAACTATTCAAAAAAACATCAGAACTATGCTCAGAACTTAACTATTTAATTTTGATATGTCCAAAAACGTGAAGTTGGCACCCCTATTTTTCAAACTCTGCTTTTATTGTTATAATGGACAGAACTCTTTATAAAAATTATCAAGAACTCTTTCTTTTGTTCTAAATAATTCAGAACTCTAAACAGAA
This sequence comes from Cataglyphis hispanica, assembly GCF_021464435.1. Lineage (NCBI taxonomy): Eukaryota > Metazoa > Arthropoda > Insecta > Hymenoptera > Formicidae > Cataglyphis > Cataglyphis hispanica. Next base: position 679 of record NW_026099259.1, on the reverse strand, counting down.
CTATGGTATCGTAACGTAGGGGTGCCAACTTCACACACCCCGGCTGTACGCACATGCACATTCAACAGACGCACGCGATCATATCAGTGCGCGACAGGCTCAGTCTCAGTTTGTCGCGTGTGTCTTGTATATGCCCGTAACAAGAGATTATCGCGTGCTCAACGTACTATAACGCGTTATTACACGTTATTGTGTTCAAGTTGTTTTTGTCTAAAATTTTTAATATATAGTGTGTCCACAATGGGACGTAAATATAACAAAAAGAACTTGCCTCTCTTTGCCCGCAGACTTTCCAGAAAAAAATAAGGGTTACAAGGTTAGTGTTATTTAATATTATACAGGGTGTCCGGCAACTTGTGACACACTTGAAATATGAAGATCAAACTGAATCAAAAAGTCCTATATAATTTTTTTTGTATGACGCTTAATAAAAGAGTTATTATTGAGTAAAGTCTGGCCAATCATCACCAATCTTTAGCCAAGCGTACGTTGGTGAGCCTCGTGTCTGGTAGTGTGTGTGAGCGTTCAGCTATTACGGCGCACCACTACTAGGCGCGCGGCTCACTGACGTGTGTCCGGCTAAAGATCGGCGTTGATTGGCTACACTTTACTCAATAATAACTTCTTTATGAAGCGTTATAGAGGAAAATGGTACAGGACTTTTCTTTTTAGTATGATC
>NW_026099258.1:0-7221 GCF_021464435.1 Cataglyphis hispanica | reverse complement strand
CATTTTTCTCCCTTCCATACCAGTTCCCCTCATTCCATTTCTCAACCTGTACTTCATCTTTGCATCTACTTTCCCCAATCACTCTTCAGATACTCAGGTATCCCACTCCCCTTGATTTTTCCGTAGCACCTATTATATCTTGACCCTTCTATCCTTTCCCAACGTTCCTTCCTATCCATCTCTATATTCTTTTCCACGAAATAACCAAAATCTAGCACTCCTTCCGACCTTTTCGCCTCTACCTCCATCATGCCCATACCTCTGTCTTCAAAGAACCAACATCTTTCCTCTTCCCACTTCGAAAAATTCTTCTTTTTCTTACTCCTCTCCCTCAACTCTTCTCAACACCTCCTCGCAATCCAACTCCCCTACCTTCCTCCAACCTTTCTCAAACCCCATGCCCTTCTCCTGGCTCTATCTCTAACTTCTCCTTTGCAATTCCTCCTTATCATATAGTCCGGTGTTCCACATTCCACTCCTAACCCCATCTTAAAACCTTTCCTGCAGCTTCTCCAATTCTTTCTCTCTCTCCATCCCCAAATTTCCACTCCATATCCCATCACCATCCACACCAGTTTATCAAAAAGCCATAATCTTCTTCCCCAATCGTTCTTAAATTTCCTTTTTCCCCAAACCTGACCCATTACAGCAGCACCCTTCCTTAACCTATCTCTTATCTGTGCCTCCTGTCCTCCATTCCTCTGCATTACATAACCCAAATAAGAATTCTTTTACTTCCTCTATCACCTTCCCTTTCCACCTCCAGCTTACATCCTTTCTTTCTCTCCTCCTTTCCTAAACCTCAATATTTTCGGCTTTCCTACATTTAACTCCAACCCCTTCTTTTCCAGATAACTCTCTAACCTTTCAATCATACTCCTCATTCCATCCTCCTCCTCCGCAATCAAAATCTATATCATCTGCATATGCCAAGGTATAGATCTTCTTCTCCCTAATTTAACCCTCCCCATCCTCTTTTACTCATTACCTCCTCCATATCCGCCAAATTGAATATGTGAGTGCTCCCAATGGGCAACCCTGCCTTACTCCTCTTCCAGTCCAAAAGCCTGTTCCCCAAATCCTCTCCTCTCCTCACCCTGTTTCTAGTCTCTGTTCTAGTTTCTGTTCTAGTTTCTGTTCTCCCTCAAAATATCCTCCCTCCTTCTGACCAGCCCTTCCCTCATACCCCTCTGTCTCATCGCTTCCTTCTATCTACCGAGTCAAACGCCGCTTTTAAATCTATAAAATGCCACTAATTTTCCTTTCTTGTTCCCCTGCTGTCTATTCACCAATAGTTCAGTATGAATATGTTATCCATTGTCCCTAACCCCTTCCTGAACCCGTCTGATTCTGCAGTACTAAACCCTTCTCCACCTCCTCGCTAGTCTACCTGTCGCACCAGCATACACCTATAGCGTCGAGTTAGCAGCCCTCTACTTTTCCACCCTCTCTCCTTCCCCTTCTTTAATACGGCACCTCACTCCACTATCCATCCTTCTCCCCTCCAAACCTATTGCATATTCTCCAGGCTCTCCCCCGTATTTCCACCTCCGTCAGATTCCATCCAGACCTACCGCTATTATCCTTCTATCTTCCAATCCTTGACCTTATCTCATTCCTACTATGTTCTCCTCCTCATCTATCCAACCTCTCTGTCCATCCACTACTCTCCATTCCATCCACTCCATCCATCTTCCATTCCTTCCTTCCTTCCTTCTATTCCTTCACCATCTCCTTCCTTCATTCCTTCCATTCCTTCTCTTCCATTCTTCCTTCTTTCTTCCTTCCTTCCTCTTCCTTCCTTCTCTCATTCCATTCCTTCCTTCTCACTCCTTCCTCCACTCTCTTCTCCTTCCTTCATTCCATCCACTCATCTACCTCCTTACCATTTTATCTTACCATTCCCACCTCCTTCTACATTCTCCTTCCACTCTTCCATCCATTCCATTTTTCATCCTCTCTCCTTCCTTTCTACCTTCTTCCTTCCTCCTTTTTATCCACTATGATTGGATGGTAATCAGAGTCTACATTATCCCCTACCTCCACCCTGCCTGCATCCACCACTCCATCCTATCTATCTTCCAGTTCCATCCCCTATCGTCCATTCCCTCCATTCCCCATGTCCATTCCATTAACTATTGTCCATCCACTTTCCCTATCCATCCAACCTTCTTCCCTCTTTGTTAATTCTTTTGTTCTTCGACCTTCTCTCAATTCCTCCCTCCTCTTTATGCCTTTTCTTATTAATTCTCTCGTCACCTGTTCTTTGCGTTAAAGTCCCCCCCAATTAATATACTACTATTTTCTTCCTTTCTCTCCGTCCATTCGTTCAATTTTTCCAGTTTCTTCTCCATATCCCCTCTAACATATGCTCCTATCACTCCATTCCTCCTTCCATTCCACTCTCCTCCATTCTTCCTTCCATCCCTCCATTGTCCTCCTCTTCTTCCTCCATTCCATCCTTTCCATTCCATCCCTTCGTATCCATCCTTTTATCCATTCCATTCCTCCATCCACCATCCCCTCCAATCCCTTTCCTTATTCCATCCCACGTTCCACTCCTCCATCCTTTTCCTCCTTTATCTCTTCCCCTTTTAAGTTTCCATTTCCATCCTTTAGCACTCTTCCTCATCCAATCTCCACCATTTCTCATTTATTCTTATTTTCCATACCCAAATCTTCTTTCCTTTTCTCCTCCTCCTTTGCTATCCTTTTAAACTCTATTTCATTCTCCTTTCCACGTCCATCCTCCGGAGTTCTTTCCTTCTTACCTTTCAAAGTTTCTTCCTATTCCAAACCTCATCTTTGCTCTTCACCTTCTTGCAATTTCCATTCCTCGTCTCTATCCACCTCCATCTCTACTTCTTCACCTAACTTTCTGCCTCCTTCCTCTGCTTTTCCATTACCTTCATTTCCGTTTCCTTCTCTCCTTTCCATTCTCTTCCTTTCCATTCTACTCCCTCTTCTGTCCTCTTCCTTCTTCCTCCCATTCCATTTTCATCTTTCCATTTCCCTCCTCTTCAATGCATTTCCGTTTTCTCTTTCTTCCTTCCATTTCTTTCTCTCTCTCTCCTTTCTTACTTTTGTATTCCTCCCCATTACCCTTACCCTTGCTCCTGAATCCTCCTTAACCTCCTCTTTCACATTTCTAACTCTTCCTTCCACCCTCCTTACCACCTCTTTCATCTTCCTCCTCCATCCTTTCATACCTCTCACTTTCATTCCTTCGATTCTGACTTCCATCTTCATATCCCGTATCCACTTCTTCCTCTATCCATCCTATCCGCATCTTTTACTGTTCCTAATTTTCCTGCTTCTTAACATCTCCTCCTCCTTCCTATCGCCTCTCTCTTTCCTTTTAAAAGCTTCTCCATATTTCCATGCTCCTCTCCTTTCTTTTCCTTCTTTTATGGCGAACTTGCCATCTTGTTTCCCCGCGCCCTCTATGCAGACTCCGTCACTATCCACTAATCCGCTCTACGCTCTTCGCTACCTCAATCTATGGCCTAACTGTCACTGTCCACCACCTCCTTTACATCCTTATATCCGCCCTTACACTTTGCCACCACTTTCACCCTTCACTTCTCCGCGCTCTCTCACACACGCTTCCACACCAACACACTCACTCCTTTTCCACGCCTCATTTTAACTCTCTACTACCTACAAAATACACACGTCAACCATCTCGAAACACACTCCTTGAGATCAGAAACGGAAGTCCCGTCTTCCAAGTTGTTGTGATCGCTGTTTTGGTGCGGTCGTTTTCACGCTCCTCCGATAAGGCTCCCGTGTTGTATCGAGATAATGAAATAATAACAAGATTAAAAAGACGAAAAAAGTCCGACAAATAATACCTCTCTGGAGATTTCGGTACGGCTCTAATGTTTTGCGACTGGCGCGGGTGCGTTTTCCGCGCTCAGTGATCGAAGAAAAATCCGGTGGACGCGCGCGGAACGGCAACGTCACGATATATATATATATATATATATATATATATATATATATATATATATATATAATCTGTATAAAAAGAGTATGTGATTATAATTTTATCTATAACTTAAGTTATTATAAAAGTTACAATAGTTTAAAACTACTTAACTGATAAGATATTGATTGAATTCTATCATTATTTCTATCATATTTTTCACAAATCGCAGTAAAACAACCGGTTAAGAAAATGAATGAAAATAACAAATTTTCTATTGGAATGATTGTAAAGCATTTATCGCCATCTCATCTTCTTCCTCACATAGAAAACTGTTATCACGAGGGTGTAATAATTAAATGGTGTTCTAAATATGATCCAAATTTCCAAGCAAAATTGTTCAAGAGTCATATGTTTCCACATCTATGCCATCAAACACACAAAAATCATCGCATCTGCATATGTGAAACTTGCATATGTTTCAGATCAGATTTTACCGGTGACGATCAACCTTATTACCTAATTCTTACCGAAAATGATAAAATATATGTTACGTAAGAGAAGGTATGAGTATTATTAGCATTTTATAATTCAGATATTTCTTATGATCTGTCAATTATGTAAAATTTGTTTTTCTTTATTTTATTTTATTTTAAATCATATAGAGAAATGTTTACCAAAAGAGATTAAAAATATGGAAGAAAGATGATTATTTTCTAGATTTGTTGGCTTTTCTTACGTACCAAATGAAAGCCTAGCGATATGTTATCAAGTATCGCGTTTTGCGAAGTGCTTCCTACTACTCCGTAAACTTGTTGATAATATCGTTAATTTTATTATGTTTTCCACATAATATTTTTAATGTGGATATAAGATCATTCTTTCCTTAATTCGATAACCATTATTATGTATCAAATAAAAACATAAATGTACAATTCTAAAACAATACCATTAAATTTCGCAATGTACTTCAAACTCAATAATCTTTATGATATTTTCTGTAAATTAAATATCATATTGTAATTTATATCAGGTTTTACATACATTTACTTAATATTTTTTTTTTATTAGATAAAAAGGTCAAACTTTAAACTGACCATTAAATATTATTATGTTCAATTCAATATGTAGGAGAAATATATATATATGTATATATATATATATATATATATATATATATATATATATGAATATAAATATAGATATATATATATATATATATATACAGGGTGTATCAAAACAAGTATAGTGTCCTTAACGGATCGTATTCCTGAATGAATTTTAAGGCGATTTTTCCTTTACAAAAATTTGATCTGAAGCTTAGTTTTTAAATTATAAAAGGAAATAGTGAGCGAACGGGACGGGTACATATGGTAGGCAAGAGCGGTGCAACTTACCATTCGATGCAGGCGCTTACGCGAGGCGCTCGCTACAGTTGACTCGAGCGCTATAGTGTATCCATCCCGTAATTCGCTCACTATTTCCTTTTGTAATTTAAAAGCTTCAGACGAAATTTTCGTAAAGGAAAAATCATCTTAGAAATCATTCAAAAATACGATCCTTTAAGACGAACGATTGTTCTAACTAGCGGTGTTTGCAATCGGCAGCGGGCAGCGCTAGTATCGACATAACCTGCCTTATGTCGTCGGGCGTCTCCATGTCAAATAATACATATACGTATAATGCGTTTTTCAAGTGATTAAGTGAATCGGTAGTGATCTATTGTGAATAAATGCGATCATTATAATCGTTATAATCATTGATCAATTTATCGATTCACTGCATGAGTATAAAAGTGTAAAAGTATCGATACAAAATAATCGATAAAAAGTTTGTGCTATTCGCGGCCGTGCAGCAATTATTTGGTTAATTATTTTATTTATGAAGAATCTCTACAAGGTAAGAATAAGTGACTGACTGAACGAGTGAGAGGGCGAATAAATGAGTGAGCGAGCGAGCGAGCAAGAAAGCAAGCAACATTAGAGAGCGAGAAAGAAAGAGAGAGAGAGAGAGAGAGAGAGAGAGAGAGAGAGAGAGAGTGAGTGAGTGAGTGAGGAGTGTTTGTGATTACGGGACGGGTAGCGCTCGATCAGCTATAGCGAGCGCCTTGCGTAAGCGCCTACATCGAATGGAAGTTGCATCGCCCCTGCCTACCATATGTACCCATCCCGTCATTCGCTCACTATTTCCTTTTATAATTAGAAAACTAAGCTTCAAATCAAATTTTCCTAAAAGAAAAATCGTCTTAGAATTCATTCGGAAATACGACCCTTTAAGGACACTATGCTTGTTTTGATACATCCTGTATATATATATATATATATATATATATATATATATATATATATATATATATATCGTTATTATATTATATTTATTAAAGATTACAGCAGAAATTATTGGAAAATATATGATACATATTTTGTACATTGAAGCATATGGTAAGTGTAATTTTTTTATCCTTTATTGTTGTAATATATATATATATATATATATATATATATATATATATATATATATATATTGTATAATACATGTTATAATTAAAACTTTTTTTGCATGTATAGAAGAATAAAGAAATATGAGGGCAAAAAGAAAATGGCATCATCGCTACACATAGTGGCAGCAAGGTTGCGCTACACTTAAATAATGTGTATACTGGCAGCAATGTTGCGCCTTATTACCTTTGAAGACAAAGGATGATGGACATCCTCAAATTTAAGAAAAAATATATCAAGAGTACAAGCAAGAATGAAAACAGTATTTCAAAAAAAGAAGAACATCAAGAAATACAATTTACTCTTAATTTTTTTTAAATTAAAATGTTTTATTATATATATGTATATACAGGATGTCCTGCAAAGGTTGTGCCAACGCTCATGAGCGGGTAGAGGACAATAAACTGAACAGAAAAGTCCTTTACTATTTTGCAATTTTTGTAATAATTTTCGAAATATTAATTAAAAAATATTGGCGAATGAGCACACGTTTCGCGCGGCTCTCACACGGCTAGACTATGGGATGTACGCTCTAGGCGTGCCAGCGGCAGCTTCATAGTGTCGCACGGCAACGAAAAGTGTTTCGTTTCACGCGTGTCCCTTTCATCGCGAGGTCAAACTTTGCCTCATTAGCCAATACTTTTAATTAATATTTCAATAATTATTGTAAAACTGCAAAATGGTAAAAGACTTTACTGTTCAGTTTACTGTCCTCTACCCGCTCACGAGCGTTGGCACAATCTTTGCAGGACACCCTGTATATATATATATATATATATATATATATATATATAT
>NW_026099257.1:0-7322 GCF_021464435.1 Cataglyphis hispanica | reverse complement strand
TTAGTTAGATTGTTAAACCCAAGAATTACTTTGGACTAATTAATTGAAGAATTTAAGCACTTACTTCTTATCGAGTGTGATAATATTTGGTCTATAAAATGTGGTTTGATAGGCCTTGGCTCACGAGCTCGTTGGATGGAGGTTGATTCACTCAGCACTATAAAGTTCTTAGTTCTTTCGGATAGTTCTTGCAGCGCAAAGTCTTTATAAAAACACAAGATGCCACTATGATAAAATTTTAATCAAGTATAACTCGGAATATACTGTGAGATGCAGTCAAGAAACGGGTAAACCTTAATGAAGAAAAGAACGTCAGAGAGAGACGCGTTGTCTTGTTCAGCGTTTATTAAGTCCTTTTGTATCATCTGTGAATTGTTCTGTACTTCGCTCTCCTTTTTTTGCTTAGAGTTTTTGGGTCTGATACTCGAACTTGAGCTTGAATATCTCGTTGTCTGCTTGTCATTCGCTTCCACATGGTTTTAGATTTCTAATGTTTGACTGTCTGTTATCTTTTGTTTAAAATTCTTGAACCTTCAGAGTTGTAACGTTTAAATTTATAGATCTGTTTTTATACTTGACTTTCGACAGCGAGATTACACAGTCTTGCTTCCCAGACTTCGCCTGTTTATTTTTTCTGTCAGACGTAGACTATTTCTTAGAACGTAAATTTATGTCACTAACGGATTTTCGATGAAAGAAAACAACCATACAGTCTGCTGGACGCAATAATTTATATATTAGTAAAAAAAAATATTCGTGAAGTCTACCGAACGTAACATAATCTATGAAAATAATTAACTACGGATAATAGAAAGCTATGTCTATCAAATAATTTGCAATACATTTATGAATATATAGATTGGATAATGACTCATTAAGCCCTCAGATGTATGAATATTTTGGTTTTACTAAATCTTTATTTTTTACTACAATTTTATTAAATTGTAACATCATAAACTTGGTTAATTTTCACTAATTCAACAAACACATACACACACAATTTAAATTATTGAAATAACAACTAATAATTTTTGTTTTATTTTTTTTACAATTTTCTAATTTTACTATTGCTTTGTTAGTCACAAAAATCTATCGAGTGTATATATATATAAATTAGATTTGATAGATATAAAATAGATATAAAAAAATTAAAAATAGAAAAATATCTCTGATAAAATTTTTTTTCCCAAAACTTGCAAAGGAATGTTACTTGCCAGAATCTCTCATACGTGCACTTAAAATTCACAATATCCTCCATGCTGATGATTTCGTTTTCCAAAATAATAGTAATTACCTCTTCGTGTAATTGTGTTATAATAGACACTGGAAAAAATTTAATATATATAATAATTCATAAAACAACTGGCAACAAGGGTTATTAATTTTGTTTCACTTTTTCGACTTTGTAACACTTTACATATATATAATATATTTGTATGTATATGTAACGAATTATTGATGGATATAATGATGAATATAACAAAAAATTGATGGATATAATAGACTGGAATTCTGATTTACATAAAAAAACTCTGCATCATTCCCATTGTTTGTATCATTAAAACTATAAAGAAACATTTTTATATACATATATGTGCGGTTAAACATATAGAAAGAATGTTCATTGTAATTAAAATTTATAATTTTTCTAGTATTTGCAATGGACTGATTATAAATGTGCAGAAATTTCAGTTGTCGCAACAAGCTACATTTTTAAAATAATCGAAGAAATTTGACATAATATTATTTTCAATATCAAATAAAAAATAATTGTCTAACATATTTTAAAAAATTATACTAAGTTTCTTTTAAATAAATTCCATCGGTTATTTTGCATTTTATCATTCCATACATGTTAACACAAAGTTATAAAAAATTAACAGCTTCTATCGGTAAAATATAATTTATGAAACTTTATTTTTTTTAATCTAAATCTGTGAATATATTATGTGTGAAATAAATAAAAGAAACATTTTTGTAAAAAAAATCATATTGTTTTATTTAAAAATTTTATGGACTTTGATCTTTTACCAAGAAAAAGTGATAATTATTATCTTTTTGCATATGGATATATAACGTACGATAATATAATGTGCTAGTGTTCGACAAAAAAAATATTTTTATGCTACGATCTTTTGCTTCATCAAAACAAATTTCATTATAACAAATAATGGGTAAAAATATAATGGAGACGCGTAACAAAAGATTAATGATTAATAATTAAAATATATTTCTAAATTCAACAAAAGTTTACTATATATTATAAAAATGACTATTTTTATATCCCGAAAATCAGAGCCGATAGAAATGTTTTGATGGCAGATATGCTTACTATTGAAAATTACTCTAGAAACAGTGTTCAAATACTTTGGCAGAAAACCTTGTAAACTAGTATAATTATAAATAATATAATTTTTTCATTTGTTAAATATATGAATATATTTAATAGTACATTACACGATGTGTTACAATCTACCTCTATTGTATCTATAATCATATTTCGTATATATTTATGGGCTTGTCTACTGCAAAATATCGGTATAGTAAAATGAAAATAATATTGAAATCCCTGCAATATTTTTGATGATATTTTAGATAGAAGTGGTAATTTTTTATTATAAAACGTGTTACCTAAAAAAAAGTTAAAAAACTTTGATAACTTAAAGATAAAATAATAAAAAGAAATTCATTACTTTTACACATTGAATTTAAATATATTAAGCATTATTGAATTAACATTATTTGCAAGAATCATAATTGATGGTTATTTTTATTAACTACTTAAAATTAATATAAAAAGTTACCAACCGAAATATGACTAAATAAATGGACAGTCGCAGAAGAGAATACATTATTTGGATATAATTCCCTGATAACGTTCGATGGGTAAGATAGATGAGGGTTCAGACTTAGATAAAAGAATTCTGTATTACGAATACTTGCATTGCTGAAAATAAGAAAAATAATTTATACATATATATATATATATATATATATGTGTGTGTGTGTGTGTGTGTGTGTGTGTGTGTGTGTGTGTGTGTGTGTGTTTAAACATATAGGAAGAATGTCCATTGTAATTAAAACTTATATAATTTTTCAAACATTTTATTACTTTTCCATATGTACGAATATAATATACAGAAGTTGTTTTGTTAAATCAAATAAAAAAAATATTTTTTATTCTAATCTTTCTTTTCGTCAATTTAAAGCAAATAAGCAAGAAACCAGGAAAATGTTTTTATGAAAAAATGTGTATATACTGTATAAATATACATATATGTATATATATATATATATATATATATATATATATATATATATATATTTATGTACAATATGAGTATATCTATCCAGAAATATTGAAAAAATTTTAGCAATAAACTAAAATTTTTCCTATTTTGGTTTCCATATGATTCCAATATCATTTTTATACGTTGTTACACAGCAATGTACGCCGAATCTTCTTGCTATGATGTTATAAGTGAAAATCAATAAATGTCTTCGAAAACTTCCTGCAAACTGTATTAAATTTCATTAAATAAATTGTATATAAAACATCCATAAAAATTATTATCGTTATATTTGCGCAACAGATATAATGATAATTATTATGATGATAATTATTATACTGATAATTATTATAATGATAATGATAATTATTATCATATACTTTATTATCATATACTTTTATTATTATTATATTATTATTATAATTTGACATAATAAAAAGTAACTTACATATTTTATATATTTTGCTTCGAGATCTGTTGTCTTTAATAATTGATGCAATTTATGGATTTCTAACTCCGAAAATATATATTCTTCGAGAATGCCCATAATTTGCTTTGATTCTGTTTCATCCCAGAAATTATCATCAATATTGTTGTCTCTCCAAAAAGAAAATTGCTCTAAAACCGTAGAGCAAATTGAATGAGACGGATATTTAATTTTCAGACAACATAGTACTGTTTGCGTTATTTCATTTCACCACGTTTTTACGTCCGAATAAGAAACATGGCGCAAAATATTGCGTTACGATCGTCAATTGTTTTTCCAAAAGAATCTTCGTCTTCGGCATATTCATAAATTTTATTTGTTTATATATAAATCGATAATGCTTTATACAGTTAAAAATTCTTTTAAAGTAATATTCATGTGTCAAATTAAAAAACAGTTTGCTGAAAAAAAATTACATATTAAATACAATAATTACATTGACTTATGATGTCAATAACAATTTAATTTACTGCATTTTTTACCTTGATTTTTGTGCATAATTTTTATTTATCTCATCGCACACAAAATAATACGTTATAGAATCTTCTGCAATTAAGCGCAGTAGAAGTATAAAATGTTTTACGTTAGTAAAACTTAATTTATATTCTGCCGTCACGTATGCATAATATTGTAACTCGTGGATATAATATAATCCTGTTTTTTTTTTTTTAAATAGATATGACGAAATACTTTATTCTGTTTTTCTTTGTTATACTTTTTTTCTGCAGTAGGGTAGCTAAAATTAAGAAAAAATAAAATGAAAATACTCAAATATTTCATAACGCCATAATATCAGCCATAAATTTTAAAAATGTATTTTTTAAAATACATATAAATTTAATAATCACGTAGACATTAAAATTCAAAGCAAATTATAAAATTTATAAATAGACATTTAGATTTTTATTTAAAAAATATAATTTAATCTGAAAATATTAATTTGTACAATAGACATATATGCACAATGTATTTTTAACTATTGCTATAACTATTGCTGCAATAATCTCATCATCATTTAAGTTCCTTTATATAAATAAGAGAAATCAAGTGAAAACTAAATGAGAAAGAATATTTTTTATTTCACACATGCTATTAAAATGAGACTAAAAACCGGAAAAAGATTTTAAGATAAAAGAAATGTTCACATGATCTTTATAATCTTTAAATAGATATAATTAATTACTATTATACTTTATCAATTTGTAGAGAGCATAAAAGTTAAAAATTACAAAAAGATTTGGATATTTAAGTATAAAAATATATAATTATTTTACTATTGTTTTGTTGAATGAACAAAAATCTATCGAGTGTATAGATATAAAATAGATGAGAAAGACATAAAATAGATATAATAAAGTTAGAAATAGAAAAATACCTCTGATAATATTTCTTTTCCCAAAATTTGCAGAGCAGTGTTATCGGTCAGAATCTCTTACACGTGCACTTAAAATTTATGATATCTTCTATGCTGATGTTTTCGTGTTCTAGAATAATAGCAATCACTTTTTCGGGCAATTGTGTTATAGTAGCCATTGAAAACAATTTAATATATATAATAATTCACAAAACAACTGGCAACAAGCGTTATTAACTTTGTTTAACTATTTCGATTTTGTAACACTTAACATATATATATATATATATATATATATATATATATATATTGCGACAACTTTTCCCTCCGCGAACTCTGCGCACGTCCGCCATCTCTCCGTCGCGCGGATGTTCCGCGGCGCCGGCGAACGGGAGTACGATTCGCCGGTCGGGAGATATGAGAAAAGGGGATTGTCTACAAAAACACAACGAATTGAGGAATGGTTACACGCCGGGAGAGAACGGGGTGGATGGTGTTCCGCGCGGGCCGTGATGAAATCGTAAAACTAGCGAGAATTGAAATTGGGCGCCAGATACGGTCTTGCACGTTTCAATTTCATCAAATACGCGAGATAAGCGGAAAAAAGACGCGAAGAAAGAACTCGATTTCGTCGCGGACGGACTAGCTCACCTAACGGTAGAGGAGCAGGGCGGATGTTGGACGAACGATATATGAAGGCAAGAGGTGACACAGACAGAACGACAAATACGCGTAAAAGAAATTAAATTCGTCAAGCGTAACAAGGAAATAATAGTTTTATTAATTTAGAAAAGATGCGTCCGAATGATAAACAAAGATTAACGGTGGTATGCCCGGGGTCAATAAATTTGCGGAAGCGAGACTGGATGTTAAGAAGACGCCGTAGAGTCACCGAAAGTAAGACGCCGTTAAATCAGGGTCGATCAAGCCTGTGCCCGAGCGCAATTATACCGGGTCGATTATCGGATCCTTCGTGGATCGATAATATTTCGCTCGCTAGTCTAACATGCCGTACGGTTATCACATGCATCCAGTGCACCCCTAACATGCACCGTGCAAATCTAGCTCGCAGCGCTCAGTATGATATTTCGTACCCTCCGCGAAAGCATTCTATCATTCATTCTAACGCATATGACTCGACAAAGAAAATAATCGACAGAAATATTCGCGCAAAACGCACTCATCCTCGACGGTTAACATCGGGATATACATAATCGCGAGACACACTCGCACTCGGCGATCTCACACATACACGACTTAGAGGCTAGACGGGCGCGAAATTACGCGACTAATATATTACGCCGTAGTGTCGGTCCGCGATTTCCAGAGAGACGATATACAACGCTCAATATTTATTGAGTCCAACACTCGAGACGTTTCGGGGCTCGGATCTCTTGCCGACGGAACCGTGTCGCTAATACAATTACGCCACAACGAAATTATTCGCTAAACTTCCGAGCGGAGCTCATACGCAAACACAACACTAAATTTTGGCCACGACGGCAGAACAACGCGATCCCGATATCGCGAACATGCGTGGCTAACGTGTGGATAGCCTCACCGGTAACGATGCTCTCCTCTCGGAGGTCCGAAGGTTCGGCAGCTTCTTCTCGCTCGATCTCGTCCTCCCGGGGTCCTGTCGCAACCTCTCTCGCACTCCTCACTCTCGGTCGAGATCTCTCCTCGCACGCTTACGCTTGTTTCGCTCTCACAATTCGTTCTCGCCCAAGACACGTCCGACTCTCGCACATGCTCGCGCCAGTCTGACCCGGGAATACCGCGATCTAGAATCGGTAACGCCGGGCCAGCCGGGGATGCGCAATCGGGGTGCGTGTTATCACGGCCAATCACGCGATAACACACGAGGCAGCCGTTTAGCGGCACGCTCATGATCATATGACCGGGGGCGCGCGCACCCCCGAGATCGCGATCAATATTTTTCCCGCCGGGATCTCGGAAGCGAGGAACGCCACGGTGTCCGTCGCGGACCTCCTTTTTTCCCGCCGTGTCTCGCGGCGATGGAGCTCCTTCGGGATCCCTCGAGGCACGTCTCCGCACGGTCCTGCGTCACGGCGCGAGGATCCTCCTTGTCCTCTCGCGCTTCTCGCCTCGTTTCCGAATTCGGTGATTGATAATTTCTTTCCTTTTTTCTTTCATTCTCTCGAAGGTCGTCTTCCGAGTTGTTGTGATC
>NW_026099256.1:0-7344 GCF_021464435.1 Cataglyphis hispanica | reverse complement strand
TGTAACGGTCGGTTTTCCCGAGCGCTGGTGCTGAATAACTCGGCCGGGATCAAGGCTCGGAAGGGGTATAGCAAGTATCGTAGCCGGGTGTACAATAAATAAATGTGTTTATTTATGTATGAAAATATGTACAATGTGTGAGTGAGGGTGTATACATATATGAGTGCGTACGTATGGAATGAGCGTCGGATGCGTGTGCGCGGTATCGCGTATGAATGTGCGGGTCACTGACGTATGGTTGCGAGTGTATACAGAGTGTGTCGTATGTGTATATAATATATGGCGTATGAATGTGTGCGTAGGTGACGTATGGTTGTGAGTGTATACAATGTGTGTCGGATGTGTATTTAATATATATCGTATGGATGCGTGTATATGGCGGATGACCGGGAGTGACGCGCGAGTGCGTGTCCGTCGGTCAGGCGGAACGGCGGATGCACGGCGGTGGTGCGATTTCGGTGCGTGATGCGCTCGAGTGCACGCGGTAGGGCACTCGTGAGCGGCGCGATCGGACGCGGAAATCGAACGGTCGCGTGCGATTATCGATACCCGGCGTCGATGGGTGGTAGCATCTGTCGGCCGGGTAATTGAAATGGCGCGCGGTTATGCCTACGCGAGGGGCGGGAGCCTCGCATCTTGGCGAATCGCGTATTGCCAAATTCTGTGCGTAGGGCGGTCTCACAGCCCTACGCGCGCGGATTCCGTCGCCGCATCAATAGCGAGTCTCGGGCGGCTTTATGCCGGCGCGCGAAATACTTCGCGATATTTGTTCCGGATTTGCAAGGATGGGTTTGCAGCGGATCAGGAGCGTTCGGCAGACAGGAATATCCGTCGGTGGCGGGTAATTTCCCACCGCTTGAATTGTTGCCGGACGGTCGGTATTTTGTTAGGAGCGCTTATTTTTAGCGAGATGCTGGGAAAGCCCAGCAGAGGCGGAGTACTCCCAACCTCTATCTTGCTAGTAAGCGTCTAGGTATGCGGATTGCTCTGAGCGTCTTGCCGACTTCAGAGCACGGATGAGATTCTCTCTTTTAGCCGGTGGAGCGCCTTTTTATACCCGGCGTCGGCGGTATCGGGTCGGCGCGATAATTGTTTATCCAACAATTCGGTTGAGCCCGACCGCGGCTCGGGAAGTTTCGGAAACGGTCGGAGCGGTTTCCCGAGCGCGCGAGTCGAGCTCCGGTACGGTGTGCCGACCCGGTTATAAAAAGTAAACAAATATTATTACATATTTATTTTCGCTCACCGCTTTAAAATATAATAGGGCGCGTAGCGCCTTCGCTCTAATGGTCCCTTGACTGGGACGGCGGTTGGTTCGCGGCGTCCGGCGGGTGAACGGCCGTGTAACGATGTTCGTATCGTTACATTACCCCCTCGGTGATATAAGCCTGAATTTGAGGCTTCTTCGTCGGTTCTCTCTCTAGTTGATGCGACGGCGGTATCGAAGTTGTCCGGTCTTGGAGAACCGCATGATCCAGTGTCCCTGGGGGCTGCGGATCTTATATTTGCGGGACACATGGACCGCGAAATGTGGTACATCGAAAATGATGCCCGGTTCTACTTGTATCCGGATCGATGGTGGCGGCAGCGGTCCGGTGGGCATCAATAGCGGTGGCGGCTGTGGCTCTCCGGTTCTCGTATCCGGAGCCGCGGTGTTCGGTGTTGTTGTTCGATTGCCGACGGTTGTTGGTCGGCGTGGCCGGGTTGGTAACGGCGGCGGTTGCTGCATCAACCCTTGCAGCTTTCGGGCGTTCGTCCTATCCGACCTTTGCACCAAGGTGCCGATCCGAGATGGTCTGGATGGCAGCTTTCGAACGGCTGGTTGGTCGGGCTTCCGGTCGGTGGTGCTACCGGTCGATTGCTCTGGGCCCTTTGTCTCCCCGAGGAGCTCCTCGATTTCCTTCAAGATCTTCTCGGTCTCAGTCATCTCGATCAACTGTGCTTTAATCTTTGTTGTTGCTGGTGTTATTGTCTCAGTCGTCGGTGGGGTTTTCGTCTTCTTCGTCCTCGGTATTGTTTTTGTTTTCCTTTAGATCTTGTACGTGTACGTGCCTGTACCATTTGCCCCTTTTGCTCCTCAGATCTACGATTACTGGGGAGACTATTCTTCGTACTTCGAGCGGCCCGATATATTTCGGCGCAAGTTTTGCATTAAATTTGTCGGCCTTTTTTGATAACGAGTGGTCCTTCTTCCACACCCATTCGCCGATTTTTGGCTTCCACTCTCGTCGGCGGAGGTTATAGTATTTTTCCTGTCTTTGGAAGGCCCGTGCGAGTTGGATGCGCACTATCTTGTATGCCTCGTCCAGTCTCCGTCGGATTGTGTCCGGTGGAGAGCCCGTTGTTGCGGGTGCGGTGTGGTGCGGTGGCGTTAACTCTCGCCCATGGTTCAGATATGCCGGTGTGTATCCTGTTGCGCCGTGTACCGCGGTGTTGTACGCAAACTGCAGGGCGGGGAGATGTTCGTCCCAGTCTCTGTGGTCCTTTTCTACGAACTCACTGATCATTGTTTTTATTGTCCGGTTAGTTCTTTCCACTGGATTGCAATGCGGTGCGTATGCCGGTGTTCGTTTGTGTTTTATGTTGAATGCCGCCAGTCGGTTTTCGAATTCTTTGGATATGAATTGCGTTCCATTGTCCGATAGTATTGACTCTGGCCGGCCGTGGCGTAATATTACTCGCTATGTTATTATTTTGGTGGTCACCTTTGCTGTCGCTTGTCTCAGTGGTGCTAGTTCTACCCACCTGTCCTGCATTAGAAAGCCAGATGTGTCCTTGCCGTGATCGTGGCAGCGGTCCGACGAGGTCAGTCGTGACCTGCTCCCACGGTTTTTGGACGTCCGTCGCGTGTAATTTGCCCGCTGGTTGTTCTTGGGCGGCTTTGTGTGCCTGGCACGTTGGGCATGTTCGGACGTAAGCGGCTGTTTCCCTAAACATCCCTGGCCAGTAAAAATATTCGGCTATTCTGGCAATGGTTTTTGCGATGCCGAGGTGTCCGGCCGTTGGCTCGTTGTGGTGCTGGCTTAGGATTCTGGTTCGCTGGTCTTTGGGTACGCATTCTTTCCACTGCTCGTCTGCGTTTGTCTCTTTGAAGTTTAGGCTGTGCAGAATGTGCTTGTACAGTTTCCCGTTCTGTACTCGGAAATCCGGTCGGCTGGCGGGATCGCGTTCGGTCTCCTCCCGTACCCGTTGGTACCATTCGCTTCGGCGCGGTTTCGCTATGCATACCTCGGGTTGTCGCGATAGGGCGTCGGCTACGCGGTTTAACGTGCCCTTCCTATATTTAACCTCGAGGTCGTACTGCTGCAACTCGAACAGCCACCGGGCTAGCCGGCCGGTGGGTGCTTCCAATCGTTGTAGCCATTTTAGCGATTGGTAGTCGGTAATTACGGTGAAGGGGTACCCTTCCAGGTATCCCTTCATTCTTCGGATGCCCCATACCACCGCGAGGCATTCGAGTTCGGTAGCGCTGTAATTTTTCTCGGCGCTATTTAGTGTTCGGCTTGCGTATGCGATGACGCGTTCCCCATTCTCGAAGTTTTGCGTCAGCACAGCGCCAAGTCCGCTTGTGCTGGCGTCGGTTTGTAATACGAATCGGCGATTGAAATCTGGACACGCGAGCACAGGGGCTGACACCAGCGTTTTCTTAAGTTCGCGGAACGCTGTTGTTTCCTCGATTCCCCACTTCCACCTTGCTTTTTTCGTGAGGTTCGTGAGTGGTGCCGCGACGGTCGAGAAATTTGCGATGAATCGCCGATACCATGACGCCATCCCGAGGAACTGTCGGATTTGTTTTACCGTGCGTGGTTCGGGCCAATTCGCGACGGCGCTTACTTTCTCGGGATCCGTTCGTATTCCTTTTCGGTCGACTACGTGTCCGAGGTATTTCAGTTAATCGACGCAAAATTTGCATTTCTCCGGGTTTAGGTGGAGTCGTGCGTCGCGGAGCCGGCGGAAAACCTCGGTTAATAGTCGGAGATGGTCGTCGAATGTTTTGCTTATGATAATGATATCGTCTAGATATACGAAAACATTTGGTTCTAATGATGGGCCGATTATGCGATTCAAGAGTCGTTGGAACGTGGCGGGTGCGGAGTGCAATCCGAATGGCATTACTTTGAATTGATACAGCCCTCTGTCCGGTATCGTGATTGCGGTGATTGGCCGGCTTTTTGGTTCGAGAGGTACTTGCCAGTATCCTTGTTTGAGGTCTAGTGTTGACAAGTATTTTGCTCCCCTTAATTTTTCTAACGTTGCGGTCACTTGTGGTAGTGGATACGCATCTTTTTCCGTGGCGTCGTTTACTTTTCGGAAGTCGATGCAGAACCGGTATTTCCCATCTTTCTTTTTACTAGCACTACTGGTGAGCTCCACGCGCTCGTGGATGGTTCGATGACTCCTGCGGCCTCCATGTCTTCTACTTCCTGGTCGATTACCGCTTGCATTGCCGGGTTGCGTGGTCGATATCGTTGTTTGATGGGGTTATCGTTTTTAAGTCTTATTTGGTGCTGCATTTTGTCCGTGGGCCCTTGAATTCCTTTGAATTTTTCAAATTCTTTTCCAGGAATTGTCGTAGTTTTTCTTCTTCGTTCATTGTTCGTGTGACCAGCCCTCTGGTTGTTGTGCACCGTGGTATGTTGCTTCTTCGTTGATGTGTTCGGGGTGGTTCTAACCTGATCGTTGTTCGTGTCCATAGGTCGACTCCCATGAGTACCGGGCTTTCTAATTTCGGTAGTATGTAGAATTTGTGCTGCATCGTTCTCCCTTTGATGCGTACGGGCGCGGTGATGGTTCCGGGTATCGTGGCCGACTCCCCGTTTGCCATCTGTATCTCTCCGTCGTGTGCTTGTGTCTTGTGCCCGTGTCGTTGCAACTGTCGTGCCGTTTTTTCGTTTATGAATGATATTTCCGCCCCGGTGTCTATCAGTGTTCGGAAGTGCAGGCGGCTTATTTTTATTCTTATGTGCGGTCTCGGGTCATATTTTATGCGGGACTCGGGGCGCTGGATTTGACCGCTGGCGACCCGGCCCGCCTGGCGTTTCCCGGTGCGGGGTGGCATTCTTTCGTGAACACACCGTCTCGTCCGCATTGCGAGCAGAATTTCCGTGGTGGTCGTTTGCATGTTCGGCGTGTGTGTCCCCGCTGTTTGCACCTCCAGCAGCACTCTTCTTTGTTGTATGCGGTGGCGACGTTCGGTTTCGTCTTTTCTGCGTGGTCGGTTTTGCTCTTGCTTGCATAATTCCTCTATTTCTTCTTGTTCCGTTACTCTTAGTTGTAGCTCGTCGATGCCTTCGGCTGCGTTGTACCGGACGTAGCGTTTCATTTCTGCCCGCATGTTTTCGTATATTCTTTCGTATTTTTCTTCCGCGGAGAATCCCCGGCTCGGCGCATCAACGTTAGTATGTCGCCGATGTACTTTTAAAGTTTTCTCCCGATTTTTGTCGGCGGTCGGATATTTCGCGTTTTAATGCGGATTGATATCGTCGCGGTAAGAACTGTATTCGAAAGGCGTGGTCGAACTGTCCCCAATTTTCCCACCGTTGTCGGTTGTTTCGATACCATTGTAACGCGTCCCCGCGTAATAATTCGGGGAGTCCCAGCAGCATCGTGTTCTCTGGGAAGGCGTACCCGGCTTTTAATTCTTCCAGCCGTTCTAAAAATGCAAACGGGTCGCGTCCGTCGAAGTGGACCCCCATTTCTCATTTGTTTTACCGCGTTAGTTACGTCGGTGGTGGGTGCGTTTTGCGTTTCGATTTCTGGCGCTCCCGTGCTGCCCGTCGCGTATTCCTCGGGGTGCGCGTCGACGTCACCGGCCATTCGGCGCCGGATGTCGTCCATCGTGCCGGTCGTGTCCAGACCTCGTTCGTCCGCGATTTCGATTAATTGCGCTTTCGATGGTTTGTATATCCACCCCTTCATATTCGTCGCGACTTCGTATACTTGCTACAGGATATGATCTGTTCGGGCGCCAATGTAACGGTCGGTTTTCCCGAGCGCTGGTGCTGGATAACTCGGCCGGGATCAAGGCTCGGAAGGGTATAGCAAGTATCGTAGCCGGGTGTACAATAAATAAATGTGTTTATTTATGTATGAAAATATGTACAATGTGTGAGTGAGGGTGTATACATATATGAGTGCGTACGTATGGAATGAGCGTCGGATGCGTGTGCGCGGTATCGCGTATGAATGTGCGGGTCACTGACGTATGGTTGCGAGTGTATACAGAGTGTGTCGTATGTGTATATAATATATGGCGTATGAATGTGTGCGTAGGTGACGTATGGTTGTGAGTGTATACAATGTGTGTCGGATGTGTATTTAATATATATCGTATGGATGCGTGTATATGGCGGATGACCGGGAGTGACGCGCGAGTGCGTGTCCGTCGGTCAGGCGGAACGGCGGATGCACGGCGGTGGTGCGATTTCGGTGCGTGATGCGCTCGAGTGCACGCGGTAGGGCACTCGTGAGCGGCGCGATCGGACGCAGGAAATCGAACGGTCGTGTGCGATTATCGATACCCGGCGTCGATGGGTGGTAGCACCTATCGGCCGGGTAATTGTAATGGCGCGCGGTAATGCCTACGCGAGGGCGGGAGCCTCACGTCTTGGCGAATCGCGTATTGCCAAATTCGGTGCGTAGGACGGTCTCACGGCCCTACGCGCGCGGATTTCGTTGCCGTATTAATGGCGAGTCTCGGGCGGCTTTATGCCGGCGCGCGAAATACTTCGCGATATTTGTTCCGGATTTGCAAGGATGGGTTTGCAGCGGATCAGGAGCGTTCGGCAGACGGGAATATCCGTCGGTGGCGGGTAATTTCCCACCGCTTGAGTAGTTGCCGGACGATCGGTATTTTGGTAGGAGCGCTTACTTTTGGCGAGATGCTGGGAAAGCCCAGCAGAGGCGGAGTACTCCCAACCTCGATCTTGCTCGTAAGCGTCTAGGTATGCGGATTGCTCTGAGCGTCTTGCCGACTTCAGAGCACGGATGAGATTCTCTCTTTTAGCCGGTGGAGCGTCTTTTTATACCCGGCGTCGGCGGTATCGCGTCGGCGCGATAATTGTTTTCCAACAATTCGGTTGAGCCCGACCGCGGCTCGGGAAGTTTCGGAAACGGTCGGAGCGGTTTCCCGAGCGCGCGAGCCGAGCTCCGGTACGGTGTGCCGACCCGGTTATAAACAGTAAACAAATTATTACATATTTATTTTCGCTCACCGCTTTAAACTATAATAGGGCGCGTAGCGCCATCGCTCAAATGGTCCCTTGACTGATGGGCGTGGGACGGCGGTCGGTTTGCGGCGTCCGGCGGGTGGACGGCCGCGTAACGATGGTCGTATCGTTACAA
>NW_026099255.1:0-7605 GCF_021464435.1 Cataglyphis hispanica | reverse complement strand
GTCTCAACGTCAATACACAATAAAAAAATTATTAATTATATTTGTTTCGGGTCACCCTGCATTTCACCGGGTCTACCCAGGGACTCAGAGATTTTGTCAATGTGTCACTTGTTAGGTATAATTAGATAGGTCTTTTAACTTACGCAATATTTAAACCTTTACTGTATATTTAATTCCTTGCTTCTCAACTCCTTATGGTTAAGGTCCTTATGCAGGATATGGAATCCAGGTAGATGTTATTGAATTGGTAACACACTCAATGAATATATAAAACGTTTATTACTATTTAATATTACTTGTACAACTAATAGACACCTTGCGCGTGTCTCGTAATAAAGTCGGAGTCTTGGTAAATTATAATGAAGTAATTATAAGACCGTACTGGTCGTAGCGTAGAACAATAGAAAATTCTAAGTCCGTATGGACAAATAAAAAGCTTGACGACGCGGACGCCGGATTACTACTCGGAATTAGAAGACCGCTCGGGCCGGAGACTCTACTAGTTAGTATGACCGTACTAGTCGAGGCGATGAATAGTAATGAGCTCCGCGACTGCTGCATCGGACTCCCTCGATTCTGCCTGGAGTAGGTGGCGTTGTTGGTGTACTAGGTGGGGACTCTCTTTTGTGGGGATATTGCACGGGCCTTCTGTGCGTTGCGTCAGCCTCCAAGTGCTTATGCACTAGCTATGCCTTTGTCTTCGGGCTGGGTCTTATCAGCAGGCGGATAAGAGTATTGATCGGCGCGCTAGTCTGAATTCTTTACAATACATAGGGTGTACTATTATAAATGTATTATATGATGTTGAATATAATAAATGTTATAACTATTAATTTAAGCTCTTAATCTTATTTCCTATTAGTGTATGTGTATGTGTAACGTATATATATGTGTGTTCTATTCTATAGCGATTATATATTGCAAATTAATTTTTATACTTATTAAATATACTTGCTTATATACTAGGTGTCCTAAAATTAATTAATTCTATCTTACTACTATTTTTTAGATGAATAAGTCTCAGTGCCTTATATGTGCGGGAGCATATACGTTAAGTCTATATACCGGGTGATCAAAATTTAATTATTGAATAATACTTTAAAATTTATACATATGAATTTAGAAAACGTCCGCTACATATGTTATATTTATTTATCATTATTTATAGAAAGATGGCTCTTCCAAACGATCTATTCCATTTACTAGAATTTGAGGATGGAATACAAGTAGTACCTAATAATTGGGTACAAAAAGATATCAACAAATGTTGGTATCCCAATTATAAAACAGATCAACAGATATCATTAAAGCAATAAAAGAAACGACAAACGCGTCAAGATAATTGGTTGATGTATCCAATTAAAAGAGTATTTGGTATATATGGTAAGTGAACGTATCACAAGGATTCTTAACTTGCTGTCTATGTGTAGTTTGCAAACAATTACGAAAACATATTGTTTATAAAGATTATTATAGATATGTTATATTTTTATAGACTCCTACAGTCAAGCAATAAACTAAAAAAAGCAGAAATGAATTCCGATATTAATACCGATACTGACGACAAAGCACAAAGAAAAATCAGAGCCAGAAAACAGATTGATATTGATGATGATGAAAGCGATGATGATCATGATAGTGATCCTCTCCGCCTACCATCATATCCGAAAGCGCCTATAGTTGTTTATACGAGTAAGTAATATTAAAATTGTTTTTATTACGCGTGTATTTTGAAATATTCGTATACGTTTGAGGTCATTGAATATTCATTGGAAAAGTCTGAAAAATAAAAACATTTAAATCTGGCTTTATAGTCGAGCAGTGACATATTTAAAGAATATTTAGAATTCTGATAAACCGTTAATAATATCACGATATTAATATCGTCTTTTATATTTTAAATAATCTTCTGTATTATAAGATTTTATAAATATATGTATGTACACTCATATATACAATTTTATATACTTTTTCAGATACGTACACAGGAGATGCACGCAACATACCCAAAAAGGAGCTAAAGAATATATTAAAATTAAGTAGGCCAATTCAATATAGTATATTTTCAGTCAAGATGTCAATTAGCAATTCTTTAACTGACTATTTTTTATTTTAAATAATCTGTATTGTAAAATTTTTTAAATATATGTATATACACTGCTAATACAATTATTCCCGTAGTCCTGATATTACTGCCAACACTGAAAATCTATAGGTCACGTTACGTGAACTATAGATTTCCAGTACTGGCAGTAATATCGGAACACGGCCTTTATATACTCTTTTAGATATATACAAAGGAGATATCCAAGGATCTCCCATCTCCCATAGAGAGATACCCAAAAGAGATAACCATACACAAAAAGGAAATGAAGAATATATTACAATTGAAAGTAAGTAGAACATAATTCGATATTATATATTTTCAGACAAGATGTCAATTAGCAATTTTTTAGCTTAAATTAGTTTTAGATGATTAATGAACGCAATTCTGTTTAAAACAAAAATATTTTACTTTTTTTTTAAATTTAGTAAATATAAAAGTTTATATCGAAAAATATATTTTTTTATCTTGAATGCTAATATTTTCTAAAATGTCAATGGAAATGAAACACTTGTTTACTGTCCATTTAACCGAGAATAGTAGTTCAAGAATTATGCTTTACCGAAAACGAGTCACAATGTAGCTTTATTTATATTATATATATTATATATATTATATATATTTGTGTTATTTTCAGATTATCTTCATCATATGGATAGAACGTTAGCAGATATAAAATTTGACATAAATCAACTCATTGAGCAATATCAACTTATATTGACTAAAATGAATTCAAATAATGATTTCAATCTGACGCGAGAATGTCATAGCCCTTTGCCAAATGATGAATGAAGCAAATTGTCTCTCCCTCTGAAAACTGTAGAAGAACTAGAATATTTACAAGGCATGCTTTTTTCAAATGAAGAAGGATTAAAAGAGCGTATGGTGAGTTATGTAAAGTAACATATATACAAATATACTAGCATTCATTTGCTAACATACTAATATACATTTGTTTTATGTATGCTTTTAAAATATTTCAGTTCAGCATATTGGCAGCTATTGGTGGATGTACTTACGAAGAAATGGTTAAAAGAATGCTTATATAATATATATTTTTACGAATGAAGTAGCTAGTTTGTACAGTTGGGTGGGAGGAAAGGGAAAACGAAAACTTCATCATTTAGAGATAATGAAATTAATGTTTAGTAAGCAAAAATAGTTTTTATTAAACACATTTTTGGATATTAAAATACCACTGCATGTTAAAATTTCCACATAAACAAATTAGTTTATTTATTCAATGTTTTAACAATTCTAATAATTAAATTTTTTAAAACATTTTTTTTGCTTACTATAATGTTATGATATCGCGAAGACATGAAGAAGCATTTCTATTACATAGTATGAAAATACAGAAAATAAAACATTAATAAACTGTTTCTTGTAGAAGTCATCAGGAAGACATTCCCTAATGTCACAGAGAAAGATTTTGAAACAAAATGTAAAGATTGGTTTCGACACGCGAAACACAGATTCGAGAATGAAAAACGGCGGCAAAGTAATTCGACGCAGGTAAGAATTTATGTTAAATATATTTGCTAATAAATAGCTATCTGTTTCATATATCTTTATAATTATGTGTACAGGGTATTTCAAAGATATTGCGCACTTTCTCTGTCAGACATTAAACTCCAAACTAAAAAGAATGTGGTGCGTTTCATTGTTTCAGCAATAACCAGTTGCCAGAAGCATAATTTTTACATCGAAGCAACAATTATTATATGCAATTGCTGAACGCTCATGTGACACCGACGAATATTCATATAACGCCTGTGCATCCGATCAACCGCAGCCGTACATATTAAGCTATCCTAACATAAGATTTTAATTGTCCACATATCTGCCATCATCGTCCGGGATTATGGAAAAGTTTCAACCGCTGAAGGAAGACTTTGCTATGCTTTATGTAGCGCTCGAGGAAGAGCTGAATGTGCAGACGTACAACCACGACAAGATCGTGTCGTTCGTTGGCTTAGCATGGGACGCGATCATAAGAGAAAATGTGACTGCAACCGCTCGTATAGTTTTATAATGGACAATGAAAGTGAAAGTTGTCGAAACGAAGGCAATAACAGCAATTTTTGTATTCGTAAACCATTTCCATTACAAATTATATTTAGTTAGTTTTTTTCAAGTCTTTTAGTTAAATTGAGTCGAAATATTAAAGATCAAAATATATAAAAAGATATAGAGTGTTTTACTTAATAATATAAATGAAGACGTGCGGATATATCAAAGAAAAGTAAATGCGCGTTATATAATGAGATGATAGCATGGTTAAGTTATTAGAACTCAAAATGGTTACTTCTTCCAGCGCTGTGGAGTATTCGATATAAAATTTAAAAAAATCACTAATGGGTTTTGAAAATGTTAAAGTGCGCTCAAAATCTGGTCAAATGTCTGTGAAAATGGAATGCTGAATGTGTCACAAAATTATATTTTTTTAGACACTTATTTAGTATGTAAATGAATTTGTATGCACGTGTGTATAATTCGTGTAAATTTTGTATAGATTTCATCGGGAAACCATAGAAATGAGATTGCTATTTGCTCATATAGTCATCATATACACGTTGAAATATCTCTGAACTTTTCCAAGGATTCTAAACAAAAATTATACTAAATTAATTGGATTTTATGTGAATAATTACTATAATATTAATAATATTCTATAATATTCTATAATATTATAGAATATAATATTCTATGCTATAATATTCTGTATTCTGCTAATATTCTGTATTCTGCTATATGCTATAATATTCTTAATCAATAGACTAAATTATATTTACGAATCACTAACAATATTTACTACTTTGCTTGCGTATATTGTGTACAAGAGACACAGTTTATATAATCTTGTATTATTCCAAATTTTGCAGAAAAATGAACGATATAATTTTTGATGTATAAAAGTTTAAATATAAAATGGATGCGTGTCGCAGCTGCCAGATAGTGAGAGAATAGAAAGTTGAATAATTCAATCCGATTCTGCTATCTGCAAACTAGATTGTAGAGTGGATTGCTCTGCAAGTGCATGTATATTATTTACTCATTAAGTTTAACTCGAATTTTGTGAATAATATTATAGTACTTAGTTCCTAACTTAGTTCTTAGTTCCTAACTTTTCATTATTTTTAATTGGATGTATGTTAAATGATGATGTTCCATTAATGTTTTCGAAATATGGATTTTTTTAGAGGCATTGCAGATAAAAATAAATATGATTGTTATCATTTCGATAAAGAGTATGTAAGTAAAATTATGTACTATATAGTTTAAATGTGTGTGTGTGTGTGTGTGTGCGTGCGTGCGTGCGTGTATGTGTGTGGTACAATATATATATATATACGTACACATGTTAATCTTGACTGTTAATCTCTCTTTGCATTAAAACTAACTTTAATTACATTTCTAAACTCGTTTCATATTGTTTTTTTCTATTAACAAAGCAAGAGAATGTAAGAATGTATATATTTTACATTGAAAGAAATAGAAACTACTATTTCTCGCGTTATCACGAAATGTACCATTCTATACGAGTATAATTATAACGTTAAAGCAGTCTAATGAAGAACCGAATGAATAAAATGTCATGGAAACTTATCGCCTTTATATAAGTTAATGATGAATTAAAATTGAGGTGAAAGAGTTTGCGTTTTTTCTTCACAAAGATATCAAAATTCTGAAAAATCAAAAAGAGAGATAAATAAACCAGTTTATTAAATATAAATTATTTAATTTTAATAAACCTTATAACCAATACCTATCCTTTTAAGGTATAAATTCATATAAAATATAATTTATATTAAATATCTATTGGATATTCTCGATAAATATTAGAGATATTCATGAATATATAAGAAACAACTATTAGACATGCATAAATATCCAAATGTCCATGATACGAGATTTTATAAATATACACATGATATGTAGACCAATATACAATGGACATCCATATCAGTATTCAGTGAATATTTATGTAGATATCCATTGTATGTATAATGTCCGCAATACGAGATTTCATAAATATCCACAGGATATGTAGGTCAATAGCCATTGGACATCCATATCAGTATTCAGTGGATATTTATATAGATATATTATATATATATATTAATATATAATAGATGTCTATATAAATATCCACTGAAGACTAATATGGATGTCCAATAGATATTGGCCTACATATCCTGTGGATATTTATGAGATCATGTTTTGGATCACGCGGACATTTGGATATTTAAAGCATGTCTAATAGCTGTATTTTACATATTCATGGATGCACGGACTTAAAGGACGCAGCATAAACATATACTATAGGCGAGGGGCTGAAGCCTAAGTGAGGAGGGAGATTTTGACTTTTAGCCATTTTGGTCAGCGACATTAGCGCTGCTATCTGTTAGTACTTAACAGAATTAATTGTTTAACTTCTTTGGTAATGAAAACTTTTGAAAATAAATTTAAAAATAATGTTTTATAAATTATTTATTGTCCCTTAAATAATATTAATTTATCATAAAAATGCCTGTAACTAATATTTGTATCAGTTTTTTCGCAACATAAAAATAACGCGTTTTAATAAATTTTAAAATAATACTTTTTACTAAATATATTTCTATGACAAGTTAAAAATGTTTGGTTATTCGAATGATTTAATAATTCTATAAATATATTATCCATATTTAAATGGGATGAAACAACGTGTGCAATATGATATATATTACATTTATTTGATACAATTTCATTTTTTTCCTTCATATAAAACCTAATAACTTTTTCGGTTTCTTTACATATTTTAATGACGCTTTCAGATGGATATATTAAAGTGCCACGATCTTTTAAATGTATCTTTTTATGTTTAAAAAATAAGATATTTTTGAGTACTAATGAGGATTAATGGTTAATGAGTTGTTCTGGCTTCTAGCAATTTGAAAGAAATAATACTATTATTATTGACTAGATAGTAGCACTAATGTCGCCGAGCAAGATGGCTGATCTCCTTCTACTCGTCCTCGCTCTTCGAATATTGTTCCGTCCTTCAATTCCGTGCATGGATATCCCTCATGCACATTGAGAACATTCAGTAGACATCTAATATGCATTAATTTCTGTATGGGACCTGTTTAATCAAGCTTGCTTTTTTCCTGCTGGCGACTACAATCATGACGTCATAGAGGACCCTATAATAACTCGTGCACGTGGACGACAATATTGTTGACAGTTCCCATAGTGGCTCTCTATGATGTCATCGTCTAGAACGCCTCGTGCACGTCTACGACAACATTGTTGTTGACAATTCCCGTAGTGGCCCTCTATGACAACATAAGGACGCGTAGTGGGGGTTTGTTTTGACGGCACCATAGCGGCCCTCTGTGACGTCACAGGGATGCATGGTGGGGGTTCGTGTGACGCACCATAGTGGCCCCTATTGTACTCTCGCTTGTTGCTTCATTCTTTCTTACTCTCGCTTTAGTCGATTCTTCAGCATCGGG
>NW_026099254.1:0-7688 GCF_021464435.1 Cataglyphis hispanica | reverse complement strand
AATGGTTAGTACAAAGCCGTTTACTGCTACACAGTGTTTAAATACTTTGTGCCATTCGCTGCCGTCGGATCCGTTGATCTCGTTGAAACAGGCTTCACAAATTATAGTGCGGTGATCCAAATCAAAGAATGCATTTAGCTTTTGACAGAAATATGCTTGAAGTGGTTCTTCAATAGTATTAATAGTATATACGGGAACAAGAGGTCTTCTCCGATCTATAGGGCACATAAGTAATAAGTAAATAATAAGACAATTAATATATAGTATGAAATAATAGCGCTTATAACTCCTGTGAAAAATGTTCATTAATACATATATAAGATCAAAGGGTAAATGAGGAACTCATTAAGCTCTTAATTTGTCATCTTTATTTGTTGTGCAATCTGCGTGTAGATCTCAATATAACGTGCACGTCTGGTCTTTGGCATATCACTGAAAATTTAAACATTGGTTTCTGTGGTGCTTTCACAATTCTTGCTGTGCAAGTGTTGCAGCACTAGCGAGAGTTTTGTTTCGGCTTTAGCGGCGAGCGGAGTGTACCAGCTCTGAACCACTAACACAGTACCAATTTATGTGTCTCCTCAAAATCGTCGACGATGACGAGCAAGCCGTATGCTCGAAGTCACCGCCTCAGATGAGCAAAAATTCTCAAATAACAGCGAGCCGTTACACTAGCTCTGTGCCGCTATTCTAGAATATACTAAATGCCACTAAAATTCTAACTTGCAAAGCTTTACGTGCAAGTAGAATAATCAAATATGTATATCTATATAAAGTAGTGATTCTGAATGTAGCACGCGTCAAATATATGTTTCTCCGACGCGGTAAAATCTAGTATAAAAATCGAATGAGTAACATACGGATTAAATAAGCACTTCACTTGAAAGATAAAATATATATATATTCGAACACTGTCAAAATCGAATGAAGATTACTTCTAATGATCATGAAAATATAAACGAGCACTCCCGTGTATAATAAAAGGATAATATATGAATACAACACGCACTATGCTGAAAGAATTGTTTGATTAATACAGTAAGTGACAGATTGACCTCTGACTATCCCACCGCTGCCACCAAAAATTTTAAATCTATTATGTTACGTCTCAACGTCAATACATAATAAAAAAAAATTATTAATTATATTTGTTTCGGGTCACCCTGCATTTCACCGGGTCTACCCAGGGACTCAGAGATTTTTGTCAATATGTCACTCTACTATTATATTTATACAGGTTCTTTGACTTACGGAATAATTAGATTTTACTGTATATCCTCTGTTCTCTGCTCCTTGTATTAAGGTCCTTGTGCAAGATATGGAGTCCAGAGGGATGTTATTGAATTGGTAACACACTCAATGAATATATATACAATGTTTATTACTATTTAATATAACTTGTACAGCTAATAGACACCTTGCGCGTGTCTCGTAATAAGTCGAAGCCTTGGTAAATTATAATGGAATAATTGTAAGACCGTATTGGTCGTAACGTAGAACAATAGAAAACTCTAAATCCGTATAAAAAGAAGCTTGACGACGCGGACGCCGGATTACTACTCGGAATTATAAGACCGCTCGGGCTGGAGACTCTACTAGTTAGTATGACCGTACTGATCGAGATGATGAATAGTAATGAGCTCCGCGACTGCTGCATCGGACTCCCTCGATTATGTCTGGAGTAGGTGGCGTTGTTGGTGTACTAGGTACTGTGTAATTCTTCCGTACGCAAGTTACCGCGTTCACAATAAATTCGCGCTACTATATTATCTCTAATAACATAAATTGGGGAAAACATAAATTGTCAGAATTACCGATTGTTATTATCGAGCGTTTCGCAACGTCTTCGCGCGTTAATTTATGACGTCCGCCACCCGTAGGAACCGCGACATTAAAAACGCATATGTTGAACTATTGCGCGATATCGTGCCCGCACTCTGTGCTACGGAGCTCACGAGCCTCCAAATGTCTTCGTGAGTAAAGTCGCGAGCCGGACGAAACGATAAACCCGTGGGACCTTGCGTTAAATTCGGAGAATGAAACGATAAGTCTATATACAGTAATCAGTCGGCTCGCATGAATTTACCGCATACGAGTGAATTTCACGGAACGCGTTTTCTAAAGCGCGATAAAGATTTAAGCAGCTTTCTTGTAGTGGACGTATAGCAAAACTCGCTTCTCTTCCTATTACGCCGAATCTTCGAAATCGTCGCGTATTTTCGGTTAATAATTCTACATGATTAAAATTAATATTTCCGACCTGTTGTTGTCGACGATGTTGCTGCTCTTCCTCCACCTCGTCTTCCTCCTTTTCCGCCTCCTCCTCTTCACTCGTTTCCGTATCCGATGTAGGATTTTGACGATCAGCATTGGCTTCCTCTTCATTAATTTCTTCTTCTTGCACGCGTGGATTCGACGCTTCCTCGTCAGCGATTCGTCCCTCGCCTGTTTGCACTGTTGAAAAAAAAAATAAATAAATTATAAATAAAATTTATAAGTTTAAAATTTACATGCTCGCATTTATAAGTTTTTATTCTTTTATTAGCATTTATTTATCATTTCTTTTATTTCATCATTCTTTTATTTAGCATTTATAGTTTATAATTCTTAAAATTGAATCTCACCTGGCGACTCCGCACTATCCGCAGTTGATTCCCTATTTATATCTTCTTCGTTCTCAATTCGCATTTTTCCTAAAAATTTAATATTTTATTAATATCGATAAATATTTTATAAAAATTAATATATTTTACTTTTTCACAAAGTTACGTGCACATCCCGGTTCTTCTTCTTCTGCGGGACATTTTCGACTCTGAACGGGAGACTCTTGCGTGAGATTTCCGGCGGCGGCGGCGGTGATGGTGGTGGTGGTGTTGGTGGTGAGATTTACAAATTATTATTATTAATGCAAAAATTCATTCTCTTCTCACGCATTATTTTATAAACGCTATTGCTCGATATAAAAAATAAAACATTTCCTTATCAGTTAATCGGTTTCCATTTCGATAATTCGAGAGCATAAAGGCTATCCTGCGTCCTCTTCCTCGTGTCTAAATGCTTGACGCATTTCTATTATTTCAACTGCGATATGAAGTAACTCGTCATAGCCGTCGAAATGTCTTAATTTATACAACACCGCGAGTAAAGTATCCGAACTGGCGCACGTAAAAGCTCGGAAAACTTCATAACTAATTTCTTCCGACTTCGTCCGACAGCGCCGGCAAATATCGGCTGAAACGATGAACGACACAAATTTGAAGTCATCAACACACACTTTGAACACTACTGCCTTAAGTTCAGCCATTTTATGATAAAGAGCCATTTTGCCACAAAATATAACACGTGCTTGTGTTACGTCTCAACGTCAATACACAATAAAAAAATTATTAATTATATTTGTTTCTGGGTCACCCTGCATTTCACCGGGTCTACCCAGGGACTCAGAGATTTTGTCAATGTGTCACTTGTTAGGTATAATTAGATAGGTCTTTTAACTTACGCAATATTTAAACCTTTACTGTATATTTAATTCCTTGCTTCTCAACTCCTTATGGTTAAGGTCCTTATGCAGGATATGGAATCCAGGTAGATGTTATTGAATTGGTAACACACTCAATGAATATATAAAACGTTTATTACTATTTAATATTACTTGTACAACTAATAGACACCTTGCGCGTGTCTCGTAATAAAGTCGGAGTCTTGGTAAATTATAATGAAGTAATTATAAGACCGTACTGGTCGTAACGTAGAACAATAGAAAATTCTAAGTCCGTATGGACAAATAAAAGAAGCTTGACGACGCGGACGCCGGATTACTACTCGGAATTAGAAGACCGCTCGGGCCGGAGACTCTACTAGTTAGTATGACCGTACTAGTCGAGGTGATGAATAGTAATGAGCTCCGCGACTGCTGCATCGGACTCCCTCGATTCTGCCTGGAGTAGGTGGCGTTGTTGGTGTACTAGGTGGGGACTCTCCTTTGTGGGGATATTGCACGGGCCTTCTGTGCGTTGCATCAGCCTCCAAGTGCTTATGCACTAGCTATGCCTTTGTCTTCGGGCTGGGTCTTATCAGCAGGCGGATAAGAGTATTGATCGGCGCGCTAGTCTGAATTCTTTACAATACATAGGGTGTACTATTATAAATGTATTATATGACGTTGAATATAATAAATGTTATAACTATTAATTTAAGCTCTTAATCTTATTTCCTATTAGTGTATGTGTATGTGTAACGTATATATACGTGTGTTCTATTCTATAGCGATTATATATTGCAAATTAATTTTTATACTTATTAAATATACTTGCTTATATACTAGGTGTCCTAAAATTAATTAATTCTATCTTACTACTATTTTTAGATGAATAAGTCTCAGTGCCTTATATGTGCGGGAGCATATACGTTAAGTCTATATACCGGGTGATCAAAATTTAATTATTGAATAATACTTTAAAATTTATACATATGAATTTAGAAAACGTCCGCTACATATGTTATATTTATTTATCATTATTTATAGAAATCAAAAATATGCGGGGACGTCACACTTGCACGCCATGGACGCGATGTTAGCTCGCGACGACGATAAACTCAAAATATTTTTTTCTATCTACTCGCTGCAAAGTATTTATTTAAACCTGTATCCCCCACTTTACGCCTCAATTAACAAGCTTCTACTAGTTAACCGATTTTTCTTCGATGACTTCATAATAGAAAACTTACTTACTAATGTTCTCTTTCATCCTTCTGCTTCCTCTTTCTCCCTGCTCCTCCTTATGTCTAAATGTCTAGTGTATTTCCACCATGATATTGTTACGTCTCAACGTCAATACACAATAAAAAAATTATTAATTATATTTGTTTCGGGTCACCCTGCATTTCACCGGGTCTACCCAGGGACTCAGAGATTTTGTCAATGTGTCACTTGTTAGGTATAATTAGATAGGTCTTTTAACTTACGCAATATTTAAACCTTTACTGTATATTTAATTCCTTGCTTCTCAACTCCTTATGGTTAAGGTCCTTATGCAGGATATGGAATCCAGGTAGATGTTATTGAATTGGTAACACACTCAATGAATATATAAAACGTTTATTACTATTTAATATTACTTGTACAACTAATAGACACCTTGCGCGTGTCTCGTAATAAAGTCGGAGTCTTGGTAAATTATAATGAAGTAATTATAAGACCGTACTGGTCGTAACGTAGAACAATAGAAAATTCTAAGTCCGTATGGACAAATAAAGAAGCTTGACGACGCGGACGCCGGATTACTACTCGGAATTAGAAGACCGCTCGGGCCGGAGACTCTACTAGTTAGTATGACCGTACTAGTCGAGGTGATGAATAGTAATGAGCTCCGCGACTGCTGCATCGGACTCCCTCGATTCTGCCTGGAGTAGGTGGCGTTGTTGGTGTACTAGGTGGGGACTCTCTTTTGTGGGGATATTGCACGGGCCTTCTGTGCGTTGCGTCAGCCTCCAATGCTTATGCACTAGCTATGCCTTTGTCTTCGGGCTGGGTCTTATCAGCAGGCGGATAAGAGTATTGATCGGCGCGCTAGTCTGAATTCTTTACAATACATAGGGTGTACTATTATAAATGTATTATATGATGTTGAATATAATAAATGTTATAACTATTAATTTAAGCTCTTAATCTTATTTCCTATTAGTGTATGTGTATGTGTAACGTATATATATGTGTGTTCTATTCTATAGCGATTATATATTGCAAATTAATTTTTATACTTATTAAATATACTTGCTTATATACTAGGTGTCCTAAAATTAATTAATTCTATCTTACTACTATTTTTTAGATGAATAAGTCTCAGTGCCTTATATGTGCGGGAGCATATACGTTAAGTCTATATACCGGGTGATCAAAATTTAATTATTGAATAATACTTTAAAATTTATACATATGAATTTAGAAAACGTCCGCTACATATGTTATATTTATTTATCATTATTTATAGAAATCAAAAATATGCGGGGACGTCACAATATTTAATAATTTGTTACAGTTGTTGTAGCCGATTCCACAACGCTGACAAATATTGTGCTCGATATTTAACGTTTTCTCGAACTTATCTTCGAGCCTATACATCTTGATATTATTGCTACAAGTTCTTTCTCGTTTTTTGATATAAAATACGAAACCATACATGCTTTTACTGGGTATGGAGAGCGTTTCTGTGGAAGATGATAAATTCGACAATACTATAAATTTTAATTATTTATCGAACACTAGTTATTCAATCGGTTAATCGTTTACTTAGTCAGCGTTATATGGAAACGAGAAAATTCCGAATGAATATTGCCTGTCGCACGGTAAGTAGTTAAATTATTAACTAAATAATTAAAATTAATAACCATTGACAAATTCGAAAGTTTTAAATTTCTCCGCTTATTTAATTACAGGCGTACAAATGTTATTTTTATTATTCATCGTGATGATTTACTTCGGTGATCTGATTGTAGAAAGCAGTGAAATTAGAAAACATATTACTTGTCAATGATTAATTAAATACCTAAGCAGCGAATAATCGAAATTATTAACCGCTGACAGCACGGATAAGAATTTTTAATTTTTCCACTTCTTATTTAAAAAATACACGATTATTTAGGAAATACATAGCAACCCTTGTTCTCCCTCCTCCTGTTTATTTTACATTTCGAGGGTGATATTTCCCACGAAAAATAGGGAATCGTGTTCATTCTAGTTCAGTCATTCAAAGGCTTACTTTCGTATACGTCGGAAAAGTTCTTCGTTGTCATTTACTATCACATTGTCGTGATGTTAATTACGTCCAAAACGCAAAATAAATTGAAAATTATTGTTTTTGATCAAAAACATTGAAAAGCAACGTTTCTCGGCATTCTGAGCTGAAATCGTAATGCGGACCCGCTGGAATAGCTTGGTACATGTTAATTACGTCCAAAACGCAATATAAAATAAATTATTGTTTATGATCAAAAACATTGAAAAGTAACGTTTCTCGGCATCCTCAGCTGAGATCGTAATGCGGACTCGCTGGAATAGCTCCGTTGTGACGTCCCCACATATTTTTTAATTTCTATAAATAATGATAAATAGATAAACATATGTAGCGGACGTTTTCTAAATTCATATGTATAAATTTTAAAGTATTATTCAATAATTAAATTTTGATCACCCGGTATATAGACTTAACGTATATGCTCCCGCTCATATGACTAATGAATAAGGCACTGAGGTTTATTCATCTAAAAATAATAGTAAGATAGAATTAATTAATTTTAGGACACCTAGTATATAAGCAAGTATACTTAATAAGTACAATAATTAATTCGTAATATATTGTTACGTCTCAACGTCAATACACAATAAAAAATTATTAATTATATTTGTTTCGGGTCACCCTGCATATCACCGGGTCTACCCAGGGACTCAGAGATTTTGTCAATGTGTCACTTGTTAGGTATAATTAGATAGGTCTTTTAACTTACGCAATATTTAAACCTTTACTGTATATTTGATTCCTTGCTTCTCAACTCCTTATGGTTAAGGTCCTTATGCAGGATATGGAATCCAGGTAGATGTTATTGAATTGGTAAAACACTCAATGAATATATAAAACGTTTATTACTATTTAATATTACTTGTACAACTAATAGACACCTTGCGCGTGTCT
>NW_026099253.1:0-7689 GCF_021464435.1 Cataglyphis hispanica | reverse complement strand
ATAAATAATATTATTACAGTTATACATTATTGAAATTTATGTGTATCGTAATAAATATACATATATACGCTACATAAATTACAATAATGTAAATTGAGAATGTAAAAATCTTATTCTCTAATTTTTTTCTCTTGTTTTTTTCTCCTTCCTTTTTTTATATATTTTCTTTCTTTTACAAAGTAAAGAGAGAGAATAGAGATACTCTTTAATTTCTTTATTAAATATTTTTCTTTTCAGCCCGAAGAGCAACCAGCTTGCCGGAGAGCGCGGCCATGATGGCCAGGACGACGACGGCGGAGGCGACGACGACCGGGGCTACGACGGCCGGGGCGACGACGGCCGGGGGTCATGGCGGCTGGGGCGATGACAGCCGGGGCCATGGCGGCTGGGGCGATGACAGCCGGGGCCATGGCGGCTGGGACGATGACGGCCGAGGCCATGACACCCGGGCCGACGACCGCCGGGGCCATGGCAGTCGGGCCGACTATTAAGCGGACATACCCGAAAGGATTCCTCTCCCAAAGGGAGTGGGAGGAAAGAAAGGTGAGTTTTATTGCAAAATATATATAAATATATATAATATCGATGCGATCATTTGCATGTGTACACAGGTAGCAAAAGTAGTCTTCTCGACATTAGTCATTTTAATATAAAAATAACATCAAAATCGCTATTTTTGCTACCTGCATATATGAATACGCACGCACATTCATATATATATATATATATATATATATATATATATATATATATATATACATGGCCACTATTAATATTTTAATATTTTTTTTAGCGGATCAATGAAGCCATAAGAAGGGCACTGAATAAAGAAAAAAAAATAAAAAGATGTTATATGCCCGCATCGTCCGCACCATCCGGATACGTGGCCGGCTCATCCGAATATGTGTCCGCATCGTCCGCACCACCGGGATATGTGCCCGCATCGTCCGCACCACCGGGATATGTGCCCGCATCGTCCGCACCACCGGGATATGTACCCGCATCATCCGGACTATCCGGATATGTGCCCGCATCGTCCGCACAACCCGGACACTTAAATTTTTTTTAATTTTTAATTTTTTAATTTTTTTTAATTTAATTTAATTTTTTTAAATTTTAATTTAGTTTTATTTTTATTTTTATTTTAAATTGTATTTATTAATTTTTTTAATTTTATTTACTTTAATTTTTTCTTGATTAAGTTTTTATTTTATTTATTTTATTATAATTTTTTATTATTATAATCATAATTAGTTTTAGTTTTAGTTTTAGTTTTATAATTTAATTTTTATTATTATATTTTTTATTATTATAATCATAATTAGTTTTAGTTTTAGTTTTATAATTTAATTTTTATTATTATATTTTTTATTATTATTATAATTATAATTAGTTTTAGTTTTAGTTTTAGTATATAGTTTCAGTTTATTTTTTTTAGTATATAATTCTCGTTTTTACACACATACACACACACACACACACACACACACACACACGTATATTGTATATTTTATAAACAATATAAAGATTTATTAAAAATATCTATATTATTTTTTTGAACTGTTTGTCTGTCTGTCTGCCTCTATCCGTCTGTCCGTCTGTCTCTCTCTGTCTGTGTATCTGTCTGTCTGTCTGTCTGTCTGTCTGTCTGTCTCTCTCTCTCTCTCTCTCTCTCTCTCTCTCTTTTTTTCTTTCTTTGCTTGTATTCATTTATTCCCATTATTATATTTTTTTATTTGTTTGATTTTTATTTTTATTTTTTTTTTACTTGATAAAAATTCATCATTTTTATTCATTATTCATTATTCATCTTTTATATTTTATAGAGCATAAATGAAATATTGTATATTTTATAAATAAAAAAAGTATTATATATGTGTGTATGTTTCTGTATATACATTTGTTGTAATAAAAAAAAATAACTTGTACATCTCATTTATGTTGTATAAAATAAAAATACATAAATTGATTTATTTATTTATTTTTGTGTAGAAAGATAAGAATAAAATAGAATAATAAATATTGAACAAATATATAATAATGGGAATAAAAGGATAATAAATGAACAAAAGGAGAGAGAGAGAGAGAGAGAGAGAGAGGCGCAAGTGAATGTATAAGTGAATATGCGAGGAGCATGAAACGATACGTGGTACATAGTGAGCGAGCGATTAGAAAGAGACAGAGTGAAGAAGAGATTGAAAGAAAAAAGGTAGAGAAACTGCAATAATGTTAGTGTGTACATACTCTGCAAACATGTATTTTGCTCTACACACATGAAAGAGACGAAGATAGTACGAATATATCTGTCTTTGTCATGTAAGATTGCAGAGCGTCTATCGCGACATCACGCAACTAATCTACTGCTCTGTTTTACTTTTCAGCCTCGATATCGTACACACATATATGCACGAAAATTTTAGATTGCATTATCTTTTTTATAAAGCTTCTAAACTCATTTCTCTAAGTTCACTGATACTCTTTGATGAAATGCCAAGTCGGATTGTTACTGATTAGGCACGTGCAGATTACAAATTTTTTGTATTAAATAAATGTTGACGGCAGAAGCCGATAACTAAACTGTAATTTTGTAATTTTTTTTCACTTTTTTTATGAAATCATATCTACCTGAGTACGTTATTATATATACTTTAATTATGGAAAAGGATTTATCGATATTTATAATAAACAAAAAGATTATGCACTGTAACTTAATATTCGCGTTTTGATCGGTAAAACAGACCTTATGGATCCCCTTAAACTACTAGTATGGGGTAAATTGGGCCATGCGTCCCAACTAACTCCATCTACGTGCTCTTCAAAATATGTTCTTGTAACTTAAGAACTATTTAAATATATACCATTTGTATAATAGCATTGAAGAATGATAATAACAAATGTTAAAATCACTTACTTCAAATTTGTTGTTGTTATTGTTTTTTATTCAGACAAATGTAATAGCGAACAAAAATTTTACTTTGGTGATGTGAAAATCAATAAAGCGTGTGTGCGTCTGCCTCGAATGATTTGCCGCAACTAAATGACTCGCGAGATCTTTACTATGCCATGTTCTTGTTTGTGCAGGTTCATTCCTGTACGCACTACGGATGCCGAGTATTAGATGTTGCCCAACTTGCCCCCATGCTCAACTAGCTCCGCCCTATCCTAAAATAAAATAAAATAAAATAAAATAAATAAATAAAATATAATAGAATAAATAAATAAATACGTAAAATAAAATAAATAAGTAAAATAAAATAAAATAAAATAAATAAAATACAAATAAATAAATAAATGAAATAAATAAATTTAATTAATTAATTAATACAAAAAATATAAAAATATGTTTTGTTTTTATATTTGTATAATCTGTTTTTTTGCGCTGAAGAGGATCCGAATAAGAAATAGAAACGTATGCCTTTCTGCAATTTAAAATTATTGAGATATGCCCTAATTATCGTCCTTGGCTTTTATTGCTTTTTTTATCTTATTTAATATATATAAAAGAGTCTTATAATCATATTAATAATATATTAGTCCCTCCAAAAACACCTCAGAAATTCAAATTTATCCACAGAAATGTATCAATTTTTGCGGCAGAAAATACAATTAAAATTGGTTGAGCCGTCTAGAAAAATTATTTGATTATAACAGCAATGGAATAAAAATAAAATTCCATATAATATCATGACTTACCGATGAAAGATCTATTAAAATAAAGATTGGAAATTCAACAGAAAAGCAATCGTGACATTACATGATATGCTTTAAATTGTCGCGCGGACGGAGAAAATATACAAAATATAATGAAAAAAACAACAAGGCACTCATGATGAGAGAAACAAATTATCAGAAGCGGTTAATTTAAAACTTTTTTAGCTTTTCAATAATTAGA
The DNA here is from genome assembly GCF_021464435.1 of Cataglyphis hispanica. Classification (NCBI taxonomy): domain Eukaryota; kingdom Metazoa; phylum Arthropoda; class Insecta; order Hymenoptera; family Formicidae; genus Cataglyphis; species Cataglyphis hispanica. The sequence goes on along the minus strand of NW_026099253.1, from coordinate 3,797 downwards.
AAATAAGAAGAATTGAATAATCCGATAATTTGCTTTGCAAGTTCAAACTAAATTTCTGTTTTTTTTATAAGTAGCATTTCCAATGTGAATCTCCTATGATAACACGATTTATTATATAAAACAATTTCTACATTGTGAGCAAATTATTAAAGGCATTTCCACATTTAAAAATAGCAGTCCAAACAAAACTGCTATTTTTTGAAATATCCAAATGTGCTTCGAAGATATATCTTTGAATATTTTGAAATATGCAGAAACACGTTGGTTAACACGTCACAAATGCATTCAAGGAAATTTTTTGATGGAACAAGTATCTGAGAACGTTCGATCTGTAAATAATTTGTTTTAAATTTTCCAAAATTTTACAACAAAAACTTATCTCTTTTTTTTCTTGATATTGCATTTGACAATGAAGAAGAAACGCAACAATAATATTATCATATAATAATATAATATTCGATTATTAATATAGAGTTTTTTATTTTTGTTTTTAATTTATGCTGACTGTTAAAATGCGTTTCAACGATAATTTTAACAAAACTTTTTCTCGTTCTTTCAATTTGCGTTTACTGAAGAGGGTCTAGTTGAAAATCGAAACATTTAATATTAAGAATTTCTCGAAACTTATTTATTATTTGTTATTATGGTTTTAAAAACTTTCGAGATTTAAATATATACATGTACATACGCAATTTGCGTCTTAAGCATTTTGTATTTATTATATTTTATATTTTTATATTTTTATTTTATTATTATATTTTATATTTCTATATTTTTATATTCTATATTCTATATTCTATATTTTTATATTTTATATTCTATATTCTATATTCTATATTTTTATATTTTAAATCTTATTATATTTTATTTATTATATTTTGTACCTTTTAATAATTTTTACATTCAACTATAAATATAAACTGTGTTTATCTAAATTTATATTATTCTATTAATTTACATTCCTTAAAAGTTATATATAATTATTGAATCTATCCAGAAAACAATTTGACATCCATTGTATATACATTGCATACACATCAGTGGATATAATATATCCTATACATACAATGGTACACAAACAGTGTACATTGGATATCGTAGGTATGTGCGAATGCAAGGCGCTATATGTGCACTGTATGTCCATGCAATATACATGTATATATTTGCCAAACATTCTACTTATATGTATATGTGTACACACAGAGAAATACATATAGCAGATATATTCCTTCATATATACAATAAATATTTATTGGACATTCCATGTATGTGCATTCCATATACGTCTGTGGATATGACTTATTCTATGTATATGAGGTGATCTACAAACAACGTACATTGGATATCTTATTTATACATAAATTCAACGATCTATTTGTGTATGGATATTGTATATCCATATAATATATATGCGTATAGATGAGATACATTCCATATATATTCGTGGAAAGTATATGACAGATAACATATACACAGAATATTTATTTTATATCCAATGTATGTAAATTGCATATACATCTAGAGATATGACATTCTATGTATATACATTGATCTACAAACAAGGTACATTGTATGGATATGTATACGTACTAATGTGCGTTATATTTGTATATTTTAAAGATATCCAATGTAAATAGTTTGTAGATCACTATACATACATAAAATATGTCATAGTCATACATGAATATACATAAATTATTTAGGAAAATACCTTGCATATTTCTATATTACATATACTTGTATCTAGAGACATAGGTACATTTGTATACGCATATTCTACATTGAAATATGTAAGAAAATATTAAAGGTTTATGCAATAAAATATACGTATTTATCAATATATATATATATATATATATATATATATATATATATATATATATTGTGACGCCGTCTCGCGCGCGTCCACCGGATCTCTCTCCGATCGCTGAGCGCGGAAAACGTACCCGCGTCAGTCTCAAAACATTAGAGCCGTACCGAAATCTTCAGAGGGGCGTTATTTGTCTGACCTATCTCTTTTTAATTTTATTATTATTTTATTATTTCGATACCACACGGGAGCCTTATCGGAGGAGTGTGAAAACGGCCGCATCAAAAACAACGATAACAACAACTCGGGAGATGACCTTCGAGAGGACGAAAGGAAAAAGGAAAGGAATTATCAATCACCGAATTCGGAAGCGAGGCGAGAAACGCGAGAGGACAAGGAGGATCCTCGCGCCTTGACGTAGGACCGTGCGGGACGTGCCCCGAAGGACCCCGAAGGAGCTCTATCGCCGCGAGGCACGGCGGGAAAAGAAAGACAGCGAGGGACACCGTTGCGTTCCTCACTTCCGAGATTCTGGCGGAATCCGCCAAGGCCTCTCAGAAAGGCTCCGTGGAAAAATATTGATCGCGATCTCGGGGTGCGCGCGCCCCGGTACGATCATGAGCGTGCCGCCAGACGGCTGCCTCGTGTGTTATCGCGTGATTGGCCGTGATAACACGCACCCCGGTTGCGTATCCCCGGTTGACCCGGCGTTATCGAGGTCCGTTATCGTTCCCGGGTCAGACTGGCGCGAGCGTGAGCGAAAGTTAGACGTGTTTTGGGCGAGAAAGTCACGAGAGCGAAACCAGCGTGAACAAGCGAGGAAAGATCCCGGCCGAAAGCGAGGCGAGCGAGAGTGATTGCGGCAGGATCGCGAGAGGACGAGGATGAGCGAGCAGAGGCTGCCGAGCCTCCAGACTCCCGGGAAAGGAGCATCGTTGCCAGTGAGATTATCCCGCTACGTGCTGTGCTGCCACTCATGTTCGCGATATCGGGATCGCGTCGTTCTGCCGTCGTAATCGAAATTTAGTGTTGTGTTTTCGTACGAGCTCCGCTCGGAAGTTTAGTGATTATCGCGTCGTTGTGGCGTAATTGTATTAGCGACACGGCGCCGTCGGCAAGCGATCCGAGCCCCGAAATGTCTCGAGGGTTGGACTCAATAATTATTGCGCGTTTTATATCGTTCGTATCTCTATGGAGATAAAAAGTTTATCTATTTGAAAAGATATTAAACGGAATGTTTGTATAATATAACAAAATGTTTGTATAATAATAATAGTATTAATAATTAATACATAATATCTTGTAAGAAAAATTAACTAACCTAACCAAAATGCTAAAAGTTGAACTGAAAAATATAGGCTTTGCTTTTTTACAATGTTCTTTTATTAATAAAGATTCATTAACATTACTTTCATTGGCTTATTGAAAACGTTGAAAAAAACGTTCAGTTTTTATTTAAAACACTGTTAAGAATTACAAATATAATTGAATTTAATTACAAATTAAAATTTAATTCTTAATTGCACGAAATTAAATTAACAATTACATTAAAAAATTTTTTAACTAATTTTTAATTCTGTTTAGTAAGTGTAATAATGGGAAAGAAACGTATTGACCTCTAAATGGTAGAACTATTAATTTCCTATTTATGTCATCAATAGGCTATATTTCAAGTAAATTATTATTTTTTTTATATACTGTATGTCGTAGAAAGATGAATTACATGGCTTGGAGTAAAAATCATTTTGTAAACTGTAGCGATAGCCTAAGAAAACTGCTGAATTTTCATGCATAACAAAATTTTTTATTTCAATTATTGTTTTATTTTTCAATTCTACAAATCGATCAGCAATTTTATTAATATTTAAACAATATTCAGTTTTAAGTTCTTTATACTGAGGAGGATTACAAGTATTTATTAAAGGACCATCAGAATGTTCCATTAAAAACTCTGTAGACAAATCATTATCAGTATTCTTAGTAGATC
>NW_026099252.1:0-7917 GCF_021464435.1 Cataglyphis hispanica | reverse complement strand
GATCCAAATATTAGATGTTCCTTCTTATATACTTATATAATGACTTTCATCAATACATGAATCATGATAAAGTATAGCATTCATCGTCTTATAAAATTGTCCAGCTAGTAATACTTTAGTTGTTGGAACAGAACATAAGTTAAACTTTTGTGCTTTTATTAACTTATCATCCTGTGATGAAAATAATACTAAATGAAGAACAACTATCTCTCTTGTTAACGTTATTTTATTTTTCAATATAAAACCATTTCCAGTACAATGATTCATTGTGTGATTGATACCAATGTGAAAATATAACATTTAATAAATTATTAAGATTATAACTTTTGTTTTTCAAATTATTAATAGGAATCGAAATAATAACATCATTATTAATAGTAGTTTTTGTATTACCCCAAGTTTTCTATTGCGCAGCGCGCAATAGAAGTTACTTGATATTCTATTAAATTTCTTATATAATCATATTTTTCGCAAAGAGCTATAAGAAAATCAGATGCATTTCGTTTTGTACTGTTCGTAAAATATTTTCCTAAACATTGCCGTATTACATATGTATTTAAATTACGCATTCCATTTTCATATCTGTAACGACCTGTGTCGTTACAAGAGCCTCGCGGACCGTTCACCCGTCCGCACAAGAGGCCGGCGCTTAGCGCCCCACAAATTTTCATATAGCCGCGCCGTTGCAAGGCGGCGAGCCCATAGTATGAGCCGCCGCTGGGCCATGCGATCCCCCACTAGGGCGGCGCGAGCCTAAGTAAGGGAAGCCGGCCGGGTATATAAGCCGGCTCGACACGGCTCTCGGCACCAGTCCTGGTCCCGATCCTCGGGACACTCGAAGCCTCAGAGCGCTCTCTGAGACTCCAGTCGACCGATCCTTATCCCGTTCCTTCGACCTGGTCTAGGAGACGAGTGCTCTCGTCTTCGGCCGAGTGCTCTCGGCGTCCAGTCCTGTCGGTGCGAGGGAGTGCTCTCCCTCACACCAACCACCTCCGGTCCGGGGGACGAGTGCTCTCGTACCCTGTCGAGTGCTCTCGACGACCGGCGCTGTCCGCGACGAAGAGTGCTCTCTTCGTCGCCTCTTCGCGATACCGGCGTCTTCGCGCACCGTGCGACGACCACCGGTGGTCCGCGACCGGGAGCCTTAAGCTCCGTCCAATTGACTCCGTGCCCGCGTCTCTGGTATATAGCACGCGTAGTCCCTAGGCCGTCTATATTAAGCAGAGAGCCGGTGCCCGCTCGTGACGCCAGGAACAGCATCTCCGGCGCTCAGTCCTTTTCAGGATAAGTCGCCTAGCGCGCCGGTGGGTCCCTAGTCCTTTTCAGGATAGACCGCCGAGCAGTGCAACTCCTCGGATCCGGACGTCACGTCCTGGCACGGGTTCGCCGTCAAGAGTACGGATTCGACGCGGCCGCCTCGATTTTGTTAGCCGATCCCATTCTTTTATTTCGTGTGACGATTCCTCTTATATTAATTCTACCGCTCCTGATAGTATAGGCCGATCTCGTTTGTTCACTCCCTAAGTTAAGTCCGCCGTATTCTAGCGTTAAAAACCCGGGCTGCGTGCCCAAATTGTACTCGCGCGTCCTAAGTGTAACGGCCAATTCCATTGTACCATATGTTTGCACGAATAAAGCTTTACTATTTGTTGGCCAAATCGAGTGTGTAATTTGCGAGCCCGAGTCTCTTCCTTCTCCCGAATCCTGGAACCGGCGAGCCGATCCGTGGCGTCGGGAAGAGTAGACCGTTACATGGCGCCCGAACAGGGACCAGACTTTTGTAGACTCCGCTCGCAGGTCGCACCTTGATCCATGTTGTCTTGGATTTACGACTTAAGTAAGGTTCAAATAATCGCGCAATTAACTGATCGCGGTCTTAACCCCGCCGGAACCCTAGACGTGTTACGCCGAAGGCTGCGGGACCACATTATCAGCCGGGCCGAGATGGCGATGAAGGAAATACCGAAGGTCGGCGAGGACCGATTTACCAGCGCTAGCACCACGCCGGAACCTCCAGAAGGAAGTCCTTCCAAAGCGCTCAACCAGATTAGAAAGTGGGGATGCCACTTTGATGGCAAGGACCCATTGGCTTTCCTCGAACGGTTAGAGGAGCTGAGTGCGTCGTATGAGATAGAGGAAAGATACTTACTGTTAGGGCTACCCGAGCTTCTAAAAGGGGACGCCCTGCTATGGTATCGGAATAGCCGGGGTGACTGGACCACCTGGGCAGAATTTTGCCGAGATTTCAGAACGCATTATTTGCCACGTGGCTATCAGCTACGTATGCGGCAGGAGATCCATGGCCGCCGCCAGAAACCCGGAGAAACTTTTGATAAGTACGCCACATCCGTGCTCACGATGATGCGACGCGCTGGGGATACACTACCCAAGAGAAAGTTGACCAATTATATATTAACGCGGACCCAGAGGTCCAGCTGCATGTCCGTTACGAGGACATCGTGAGCGTAAGCGATCTTTGCAGTCGTGCCGCTGTTTTGAGGACATAGATCAAAGACGGGACCGTGGCCGCCGGTCAACCGACACAACGACTTTGGCAGCCGCCACCTACGACCGCGCCACCTGTTGCTGGCGCTGCAAACAACGCGGACACACGCGCCTCGAGTGTAAACGACCCGCCAGGAAATTCTGCTCTCGATGTGGAAAAGACGGGGTGTTGACCCGAGACTGCCACCCACAGTCGGGAAACGGCGAACGGGTCGGAAACGAGCCGGCCACCGACCGACCCGTCGCTTCGAGTTAATCTACACTCCCCGGCCACACGTACAGATACACGCCTTGGGGCGGGCCCTCTGGGCTTTGCTTGATTCGGGATCCGAAGTGTCCTTCGTAAGCACCGACACGGCCGAGCTAGCCAGGAGAGTGGGCCAATCGCCCCAACCAACCGACGGACATGTCTGCCTAGCCAACGGCATCCGGACACCGGTCACCGAGGAATTGGAGTTACCGTTTACCATTGGGGGCGAACCGTGAAACACATTTTCCAGGTCCTGCCAGACCTCCGTAGTCCGGTTCTTATCGGCACCGACTTGTGGGCCGAATTACAGATCACGATGCCGCCGCCACCCCGTGCCGCCGTATCTGGTAAACGAAACCAAACGGCCATCATAGAGGGCGAGATATCGCAGGGAATTAATCTCCGATCGCCGGAAGAAGACCAAAGTCTCCGGGAGTTTTTGCGCCACGAACTACAAAAGTTTGATGCGGTACGCGGGCCGACCAATCGGATTACGCACCAGATCCGATTGAAACCAGGGAGCCCTATTAAACAAAGGTACCGTCCGCGGAATCCCGCCATGCAAGCGGTGATTAACGCCGAGGTGGACCGTATGCTAGAAGCCGGAGTAATCGAACCATCCGCTAGTGCGTGGAGCTCCCCAGTGGTGTTAGTGAAAAGAAAGACGGCACCTACCGGTTCTGCATAGATTATCGGAAACTGAACCAGGCCTCAGAGAAGGACGCATATCCTCTGCCGCACATAATCGCCACCCTCGATAAACTGCGAGGAGCCCGGTACTTGTCTACCTTGGATCTGAAGGAAGGTTATTGGCAAATACCACTTGATCCGAGGAGCCGCCCGGCCACTGCCTTCACCATACCGGGCAGGGGACTCTTACAATTTCGGGTCATGCCATTCGGGCTCCATTCCGCTCCAGCCACTTTTCAGCGGTTACTAGATAGTATACTGGGGCCAGAATTAGAACCCCATGTATTGGTATACCTGGACGACATTATTGTAGTCAGCCGGACGTTCGAAGATCACCTCGCACACTTAAAAGCAGTGTTCCGCCGTTTACGAGGGGCCCGACTTCGCCTGAATACTCAGAAGTGCCACTTTTGCCAGGACCAGCTAAAATACCTCGGGCATATCGTGGACCGAGAGGGCATACGGACCGATCCAGATAAGGTCAGCGCCGTCACTAGTTGGCCTGCGCCCACGAACGTTCGACAAATACGCCAGTTTGTGGGCATGGCATCTTGGTATCGACGTTTTGTACCAGATTTCTCGGCAGTTGCTGCCCCGTTAACGCGCTTGACCCGAAAGGGCGCCCGGTTCACTTGGTCGACGGAGGAGGAGAGGTCGTTCCAACGGTTAAAAGAGGCGCTAACGACCGCGCCCATACTGGCCTGCCCCGATTTCAATAAGCCGTTCGTCCTGCAAACCGACGCCAGCTCGTATGGGTTGGGTGCCGTCCTTACTCAAGAATTCCCGGAGGAGAGCGCGTGATTGCGTATGCCAGTCGGACATTGAATAATGCGGAGCGGAATTACAGCGCCACAGAATTGGAATGCCTCGCCGTAGTCTGGGGAATCAGGCGGATGAGAGACTACCTGGAGGGCTATAAATTCACGGTCGTCACGGACCATCAATCCCTCCGATGGCTGCAACAAATCGAGAATCCCACCGGCCGCCTTGGGCGGTGGTTGTTTGAGCTCCAACAGTTCGACTTTGACGTACGATATCGGAAGGGAGCTCTGAATAAGGTGGCGGATGCTCTATCCCGACAGCCAGTGGTCTGTGCCATCCGGGGAGGGAAAGGGTGCGCGTGGTACAATCGAGTCCGCCGAGCTTTAAAGGTTCGACCGGCCGATTTCCCGGACTACCGGATGCAGGAAGGAAAGCTGTTCCGTCATGTCCTACACAGCCTGGACTTTCGCGATATTCCAGCCGATGACCAGTGGAAGATTTGCGCCCCCACCCCGCAACGACTCGATATACTTCGTCGGTTACACGATGACCCAACGGCTGGGCATCTAGGCGTCGCGAAGACGATTGCTCGCGTAGCTCGCGTTTATTATTGGCCGGGGATGTTCAGGGATATCGCTCGGTATGTCCGCGCTTGCGAAAATTGCCTAGCGCATAAGGCCTCCCAACAGCGCCCGGCAGGTAGACTCCGCGCGACACACGTCTCGGCCCCGTGGCAACAGGTGGCGATTGATTTAGTCGGGCCACTACCGCGTTCGACACAGGGAAACGCATGGCTCCTGACCATGCAAGATCGCTTCTCCAAGTGGGTGGAGATGGCTCCGTTGAGGCGCGCCACCGCCGGGGGTGACCCGCGAATTCGCAAAACGCGTCATATATCGACACGGGTGTCCCGACCTCGTGATTTCTGACAACGGGACGCAGTTTACGTCGCATCAAATCGAAAACGCGTTCCGATCGTTCGGGGTCAAACATCAAACCTCTCCGACCTACACCCCCAGTGTAATCCCGTCGAGCGTGCTAACCGAACGCTGAAGACAATGATCTCCCAGTACGTAGGGAAGAAACACCGCCGGTGGGATGAATATATCCCTCAGCTCCAGTTCGCGTACAACACCGCGAGACAAGCAGCTACCGGATACACCCCAGCGTTTCTCGTTCACGGCCGAGAACTGCAGCTTCCCCATCCCGAGGACCGACCTAATACGACACCTGCCGCTACACCGGAAGACATTCCACGCGCTTTGCAGGATGCCTACGAAGTCGTTCGCATCAACTTGGCTCGGGCATTCCAACATCAACAACACCATTACGACTTGCGCAGACGCGATTGGCATCCCAGGATAGGCGACCGCGTATGGAAACGGGACCATCCGCTTTCTAACAAAGCCCAAGGCTTCAACGCCAAACTCGCGCCCAAGTACACCGGGCCTATGACCGTGAGACGCATTATCTCCCCGGTCATAATCGACCTAAAAGGACGAACAAGGCCGCTGGCATCGGCAGGTACACATACAGGACGTGAAGCCGCAAATCGCCGACGACCCGCCGAAAGAAGATGAAGGTAACTGACGACCGAGCTGGAAACATCATCCAGCCCCATCCCTGCCTCTCTAAGAACGCCTGGGGAACGGCGCAGATCGCGAAAGACGCCCTCTGGGCCCTGATCCGGAGCAGCGGCCGCGGGACCATACCGGCCAAAGAACGCCGCGACATCCGTGGGAGTGTTGCAGCTGACCTCCAAGTACCGGGGCCACCCGACACTCCACGGGAACATACCGGCCCTAGGATTGTGACAACAGACGTGTGAACTCGTCTTTAGGCGCGGGGGATTCCCAAAGGTTCTTCCCGGGGCCCCCACCACGCAGGAACCACAGTATAAAGGGCCGGGCAGACCGCCCGCTGGCCGATTATTGCGAGATGACTACCCTACGGGAAGCAATCCGCGAACTCTTCGGGTCGGATTCATCCGACCTCGAGGAAGAAGACCAGACAAGAAGAATGCGAACGCAGCCACCAAGCGTGGGGACCACCGTCCAGAGGTCAGACCGGGAACAGCGGCGCAGGAGGACAGTCCTGCTGGAAACACCGCCGCCACCACCCCGGCGAAGTCGAGGGCCCCGGGGACACGGGCTGACCGACGACCAACTTCGGCAACCCCGATCATACGGCGAGGCGCAGATCCTCGCCCGAGGCCGCTGCCATTCCGGCAAGATCGAGGGCCGCCAGTGCGCCAGCGACCATCTTCGGCGACTCCCACCGCCCCCGTTGACGGCGACCCGCATCAAGGCCAGTCGGGACCGGAACCAACGGCCGCGGCAGTATCACAAAGCGACATGGGGCCTGCCCTACCTCCGCCCGTCCGCGTCACCCTGCCCAGCGGAGAAGTGGCCGAGGTACCGCATTTTGCCGCGCACATCTCGCGGCACTATAGGCTATGCGTGCCCTCCGGTAGATGGCTCGTCCGGTTCGATCACCAGGGGCGACCGCGCTCTAGCCGACAGCTATCGGCACAAAACCCCCCGTGAAAAGGGAGGGTGATGTAACGACCTGTGTCGTTACAAGAGCCTCGCGGACCGTTCACCCGTCCGCAGAAGAGGCCGGCGCTTAGCGCCCCACAAATTTTCATATAGCCGCGCCGTTGCAAGGCGGCGAGCCCATAGTATGAGCCGCCGCTGGGCCATGCGATCCCCACTAGGGCGGCGCGAGCCTAAGTAAGGGAAGCCGGCCGGGTATATAAGCCGGCTCGACACGGCTCTCGGCACCAGTCCTGGTCCCGATCCTCGGGACACTCGAAGCCTCAGAGCGCTCTCTGAGACTCCAGTTGACCGATCCTTATCCCGTTCCCTCGACCTGGTCTAGGAGACGAGTGCTCTCGTCTTCGGCCGGAGTGCTCTCGGCGTCCAGTCCTGTCGGTGCGAGGGAGTGCTCTCCCTCACACCAACCACCTCCGGTCCGGGGGACGAGTGCTCTCGTACCCTGTCGAGTGCTCTCGACGACCGGCGCTGTCCGCGACGAAGAGTGCTCTCTTCGTCGCCTCCTCCGCGATACCGGCGTCTTCGCGCACCGTGCGACGACCACCGGTGGTCCGCGACCGGGAGCCTTAAGCTCCGTCCGATTGACTCCGCGTCCGCGTCTCTTGTATATAGCACGCGTAGTCCCTAAGCCGTCTATATTAAGCAGAGAGCCGGTGCCCGCTCGTGACGCCAGGAACAGCATCTCCGGCGCTCAGTCCTTTTCAGGATAAGTCGCCTAGCGCGCCAGTGGGTCCCTAGTCCTTTTCAGGATAGACCGCCGAGCAGTGCAACTCCTCGGATCCGGACGTCACGTCCTGGCACGGGTTCGCCGTCAAGAGTACGGATTCGACGCGGCCGCCTCGATTTTGTTAGCCGATCCCATTCTTTTATTTCGTGTGACGATTCCTCTTATATTAATTCTACCGCTCCTGATAGTATAGGCCGATCTCGGTTGTTCACTCCCTAAGTTAAGTCCGCCGTATTCTAGCGTTAAAACCCGGGCTGCGTGCCCAAATTGTGCTCGCGCGTCCTAAGTGTAACGGCCAATTCCATTGTACCATATGTTTGCACGAATAAAGCTTTACTATTTGTTGGCCAAATCGAGTGTGTAATTTGCGAGCCCGAGTCTCTTCCTTCTCCCGAATCCTGGAACCGGCGAGCCGATCCGTGGCGTCG
>NW_026099251.1:0-8095 GCF_021464435.1 Cataglyphis hispanica | reverse complement strand
GCGGCGAGCTTCTCTTTTGAGAGCGTGTACAGCCACGTCTTCATGTCGTACGGGCGGTCCGAGCTGACCACGCTTCGAGGGAAAAAGAAAAGTTACGTTCCACGGACAGGTCCCTGTTCGGGCGCCAATTGTAACGGGCCGCTTCACGAGCGGTTTCGAATATGCGCGCGGACAGCGCAATCGGGATCAGGATTCGTGAAGTGGGTTGAAACGCAACAGACGTGAGTTGTTATGTACGTCGTTTATTCGCCACTCGGGGCAATGGTCAGCTTTACAATCGATATACGAGTCGATATACGAGTCAGTTATAATAGTAATGAATTTAGATAAGAATACAACGCACTGTTGGGACGCCGGTCTAGACGGTGTTTTTCGCGTCTAGTTAAAGGGCCCGGCTCGTGGCGCGGGGCGCGTGCGGTGAGACGGGCGCGTGTTGTCGGTGCGCGCTCGTGGGCGCGAGGCGCGCGCGGTAAGGTGGGCGCGTGTTGTCGTCTTGTGTTTGTTGGTGCGAGGAGCGCGCGGTAAGGCGGGCGCGTATTGACACCGTGTGCCAATATTTCGATACCTCGCAATTGGACATCGTGCGAGATACGCGAGTGAAGACGCGTATTATCTGCGTTTGGGTGTTCGGCGCGGACTGCAGGGTGCCAGGCCTGCAGTCGGGTGGATGCGTCGGTGACGCGATGTTCGGCGCGGACTGCAGGGTGCCAGGCCTGCAGTCGGGTGGATGCGTCGGTGACGCGATGCGCGTTCCCAGAGATAATCGTGGGAAGCGCAGTTCGGACGGTCGGATGGTCGGATCGTCAGGTCTCGAGAATACTCGAGGAAAGCGGCGAACTCGTCCACTCTCTGGCCCGTACGGCTGTGTGTTGCGACGGGATTCGTCTCGAGATCAGATAGCCGAGAATACTCGGCGGAGGCTGCGAACACGTCAACCTCCGGTGTACTGTCTGTTTGACGTAAGGATCGGTTTCTGGTTTGTTTCGGAGCGTACTGCTCGAGCGGAATCAGGAGCTGGTCTGGTATTTGTCTCGGAGCGTACTGCTCGAGCGGAAACAGGATCTGGTCTGTTCTGGTCTGGTGTTCGGTAGGGCTTTTTATACCCTACCGAAGCGAGCGTGACACCCGCGCCGTTCGCATCCCCCTCGGGGTGGGGGAGACGACGCGGGCCTCCGCGCGTTTCGGCGATCGGCATTCGCCGGAAACGTTCGGTGCCGTTCGGCGCTCGCTTTGTTTATGACAAACACTAACGGCTGTGTTTGTCATAAACATCGTTTTCGTATTTAAAAATGGGCGCTAAGCGCCTCTGCCCCTGCCCGGCTGGTGTTTGCCGGGCGGCAGACTTCCGACGGGTGACGTGTCGGGAACGATGGGGAATGCATCGTTAGAAAGTTTGATAATTTATCAATTAATTATTGTATGTAGAGTAAGTGAAACTTTAAATGCTCGGTTATCAATTATTAGATGCACGAATCACAGGCGATCATAAAAATCGTAAGTTGTAAAGTAAAAAGTTATTACATTTAAGAAAAAACTGCTAAAAAAATTGAAAAAAATTTTTATTATTTAATATTTCCAAAATTATTCCATTGCAAAATTTAAATTTCGAAATTTTGAGGGATACTTTGTATATAACAAATAATGTTTAATATACAAAGATAATACAATTATTATTAATTATACAGAATAATCCATATTAATATACATATAAATAGTTAATTTTATATAATTTTTTCGTAAAATAGAAATAATGTTTTTATGTATAAAATCAATTTAGCAATTATTTTATATTAAAGAAAAAAATTGCAAAGAGTACCTCTGCGCATATTAGCACAGATACATTTCCGGATGGACGATGCGAGCACGTATCCGGATGATCGGAGATCTTATTTTATCTACAAAATATAAACATTTTATAAAAAAAAACTTAAACTTGCATTTTATCAATATGAATGTAAATATAATGGATTAATGAAATACATTCTTGCGATAAAAATGATATTAAATACGATATAAATCGTATAATTAATGAAATAAGTAATCATAATTGATTAAAAATAATCCGATTTATGTCATGTTTGGTATCATTTTAATCGCAAAAATCTTTTTAAATAAAATGCAAAATGCAAGTTTCAGTTTTTATTCTATAAAAGATTTATATTTTGTAGATAAGGAAAGATCCCGATGCTGAAAAGTCGACAAAAGAGAGAGCGAGAAAGAATGAAGGAGCAAGCTAGTTGGCAAATTTAAAGAGTTCCGAAATCTCGCCAGGCCCTTTATCTGTAATCTTTGATGTATATATGTCACCATACTAAAAAATAAAAATTCTACATTTTGCATTTTATATATCTAAAAATAATTGTAATGGATTAATTACATTTTTGCGATAAAATTACATTAAATATGATATAAATCGGATTATTTTTAATAAAATTGTAAGTATAAAATTTTATTTAAATAATTGATTAAAAATTATGCGACTTATATCGTGTTTAGTATTATTTTAATCGGTAAAATATCATTAATTCATTGTAATTATTTTCGAATCAATAAGTGCGAAAAACAAAAATTTTACAGTAACGATATACAACGCGAGAGATTATAAATAAAGCGAGTCTTGCGAGCGAGACTCTGAATCTGTTTCATGTTAATTATTTCGCTTGCTCCTTACTTGTTCTCTCTCTCTCTCTCTCTCTCTCTCTCTCTTAGTTTCTCCATACTGCTAACTATGTAGCAACAGCGCACGTGCTTGAAATCTACTCGAATATCATTAATTAACTTGAGATCATCTACCGTCCGCACCATCCGGATACATACAATTTTTTTAACACAACCGGATACATACATTTTATATTTATATTTATATTTAGTTATCGCACATGCAAACACACACACACACACACACACGGACACTCAAAAACACACACGCACGCACGCACGCACGCACACGCTCATGCTCATGCTCACGCACATGCACACACATATAATGAAATAGAAATATAATAGAAGTTTTTTTTTTAATATCTATTTTAATTATATATTTAATTTTTCTTAATTCCTTATTTTCATTCTAACATTCTTATCCTTATTTTAAAATATTGTCACCAAGATTATATCACTTTTCGCTTATTTTTTATACGTTAGTCATGCTGCTTTTTCTCTCTCTCTCTCTCTCTCTCTTTCTCTCTCTTTCTCTCTTTTTCTGCTTATTCTTTATTGTATTCATTGCCATTATTATAATTTTTTATTTGTTTTATTTTTAATGTTTGTATTTTTGTTTTCCTACATGATAATAAATTAATTTATTCATCTTTATTTCATAGAGTATAAATGAAACATTGTGTATTTGTATAAATAAAAGGATTATACATATGTATGGGTTTTTGTATATACATTTTTTTGTATTTAACGATAATAAAATAAAAAAAGAAAATAAATTGTATTGTATATCTCATTTATGTCTCATAAAATAAAAATACATAAATTTATTTAATTATTTATTTACGTGTAGAAAGATAAGAAACAAATAAAAGAATAAATGTTGAACAAATATAAAAATATAATAATGGGAATGGAAGAATAATAAATGAAAAAAAGAAGAGAGAGAGAGAAGCGTAAGTGAACGTATAAGTAAATATGCGAGAAGCATGAAATGATACGTAGTGAGCGAGCGATTAGAAATAGACAGAGTGTATAATTGAATAAGAAAGATAAAGAAACTGCAATAATATTAGTATATGCGTACTCTGCATACATGTATTTTGCTCTACACACATGAAAGAAACGAAGATAGTACGATTATGTCTTTGTCATGTAAGATTGCAGCTCTGTCTATCGCGACATCACGCAACTAATCTACTGCTCTGTTTTACTCTTGCCTCGATCTCGCACACACACATATGCACGAAAATTCTAGATTGCATTATCATTTTTACAAAGCTTCTAAACTCATTTCTCTAAGTTCACTGATACTCTTTGATGAAATGCCAAGTCGGAATTTTACTGATTAGCCACGTGCAGATTACAAATTTTTTTATATTAAATAAATGTTGACGGCAAAAATCGATAACAAAACTATTTTATTATTTTGTAATTTTTAGTATTATTGTAATTTTTACTATTAGTAATTTTGTAATTTTTTTTCGCTTTTTATATGAAATCATATCTATTAGAAAACGTTATTATATATACTTTAATTATGGAAAAGGATTTGTCGATATAAACAAAAAGGTTATACACTTTAAGTTAATATTTGCTTTTGATCGATAAAACAGATCTTACGGATCCCTTTAAGTGTAACAAGAAAATAACAGATTTATTAATTTTGAATAATTGAGCCCGGAAGGATGGACAAAAACATATTGTGAACCGCGGGTATTCGGCGACGGTACTGTGCGACCACGAGACTGAATAGTAGAGACATTTTCGCTCTGCGGAAATTATAATATTCGTAATTAGAATTGGTCGGCCTTTGCCCGAGCGCAATTACACCGGGTCGATTGTTAAACCCTTTCGAATGATATTTCACTCCTTACTCTAACAGGCAAATTTTTAAGTGACCTTCAAATCCGAGCTCCTCCCCGAAAATTCGCGATTTTCGATATGCGCGTTTTTTAACGGCGATAAGCGGTCCCTCCGCCGATGGCGGGATTTTCTCTGCTTCTAAGCAGAGAAAGCCATCCTCCATTCGGCGCCCTTCCCTTTCGGGGCGTTTATGTCGCCCGACGAATTTTCAAATCTCGTGTTAAATTCGTACTCGACACTCGAATTGTTTGTAAAATACCAGCGGTGTGTCACAAAATTTACGCCGATTCCAAATGTCAACAGAAAATCTACTCCGCCTATACACGATAGCGCTAATGTGGATAACGCATAAACTTTCAAGGATTTGATTTGATGACGGAGCATAAAGTACTTCGAGCGGGAGCGTCCCATTTGACCAAGTTAATATTGACCACAGTTCCGATTGACCACGTTGTGAATAGCCACGTTGATATTGATCACGTTGCAATTGAACACGATCTCGATTGACCACCGTCTCAATTGACCACGGTCCCGATTGACCACGGTTGCGATTAACCACGGTCCCGATTGACCACTGTCCCAATTGACCACGGTCCTGATTGACCACGATCCCGATTGACCAATGTTTCTATTGACCACGGTCCCGATTGACCATGGTTCCAATTGACCACATTGATATTGACCACGGTTCCGATTGACCACGTTGATATTGACCACGTTAAAATTGACCACTTTGCAATTGACCACGGTCCCGATTGACCACGTTACAATTGACCACGGTCCCAATTGACCACGGTCCCGATTGACCACGTTGATATTGACCACGGTCCCGATTGACTACGGTCCTGATTGACCACAATCCCAATTCATCACACAAGACATGCATTGAAATTGATCTGTTTATTGCTGTGATTAATAGAATTTTTTATTTTATGTGATTTTAGTTGACGCAGTCTATTGCGGTACGTGAGATATTTTTTCTTTTTAAGTTTGTTGTGTCTTATGTATTGCAGTAATTATGAACCTTAAATCTTCGTAGCACATAAGGAAAGATTTAGGTCTTTCGAGGTTAAGAAATGTGTCAGCGATATTTAATTATATAATCATCTCTCTCATTACATTTATATTATTGAAACGATTAATTTAACTATATTTTGTGGGCATTAAAATATTTGAGTATTATTAAGCTTGAAATTTGACAGAAATTTTTCTCTTTTTTAATTTATATATATATATATATATATATATATATATATATATATATGACTGCGAAATTATATATCGTTGAATGTAATTAAAACAATTCTTTATTCTAAAGCAGATAACGTATTTTTTAAGTATTCAAAATTTTATTTTGAAGAATAATTCTTTATTCTTTTACAACAAAGAGCGATGATGAAGAGGAATTTTTAAATAATAAAAATATAATGACTAAAGAATAATATATTTATTACATGTAAGTAATAATATATTTATTGCAGGAGTTGCACGTAAAAGAAATTATTACATTATACTGGTTATTAGATAGATAGATAGATATAAATTTTATTGAATCCCCTTGGGGTTATAATCTCTTACACTGTATACTTACAACTATCTTAACTCTAGCTTACAACTATTTATTTCTAACTTATCTTAGCTTAATCAATTTAGCTCTATCAATTCCTAACCTACCTATACACACACACAACGCTATTACCCTACTCTAATTTGGGATCTCCGCTTCCGGTTCATACCGCGTTTCCCTTCCTTTCATACATCTCATTCACACATCCCACATCAATCTTCTCTCTCTCGCCCACTCTCTCTCTCTCTCTCTTTCTGATCTCGATCTCTTCTGATTCTGCATCTTTCGACTCTCGATTTCTCCTTCTGATCTTTCCGATCTATTCCGAGTTCGCCTGACTTCGATTTCTCCGATCGATCTGATGCCGACGCCGATCATTTGTTCTTCGATCCGATTTTCCGACCTGACCGAGATCCTGATCGATTTTCTCGACTACTCTCGATGTATCCGATCTTTGATGCCGATTGATGTTCGACTTTCGATCCCTCGACATGCTGGATCCATCTTGATCCTCCATATCCATCTGACGCCGATGCCGATTATGTCTCGATACTTTCGATCTTTCGATCGACGCTCTTCCGACTTTGATACTCTTTCCTTCTATCCTCTTCTATCTTCCGATCCGATCTTTCCATGCCGACCTTCTCAACCTCTATCGCCTTCTTCCATTCGATCTGATCTTCTCTAGCTTTCTTATAACCTGGCGTTCTCGATTCGACTCTGACATCGATCTAAATATCTTTCCTGTAGCCTCTCCAACTCCTTCCTTTCTCTCTCTATCCCCAAATTTTCACCCTATACCCCATCACCGTTCACACCAGTTTATCGAAGAACCATAATCTTCTTCCCCAATCGTAAATTTCCTTTTTCCCAATCCCCATACCTGACCCATTACAGCCGCACCCTTCCTTAACCTATCTCTTATCTGTGCCTCCTGTCCTCCATTCCTCTGCATTATATACCCCAAATAAGCGAATTCTTTTACCTCCTCTATCACCTTCCTCTTCCACCTCCAGTTTACCATCCTTTCTTTCCCTCCTCCTTTCCTAAACCTTAATATTTTTGACTTTCCTACATTTAGCTCCAACCCTTTCTTTTCCAAATAACCCTCTAACCTTCCAATCATACTCCTCATCCCGTTCTCCTCCTCCACAATCAAAACTACATCATCCGCATATGCCAAGGTGTAGATCTTCCTCTCCCCTAATTTAAACACTCCCCATCCTCCTCTACTCATTACCTCTTCCACATCCGCCGTTATGAAATTGAATAGGTGAGGGCTCAATGGGCAACCCTGCCTTACTCCTCTTCCAGTCCAAAATCCTGTTCTCAAATCCTCTCCCCTCCTCACCCTGTTTCTAGTCTCTCTCAAAATATCCTCGCTCCTTCTGACCAGCCCTTCCCTCACTCCTCTCTCTCTCATCGCTTCCACCAATTTCCTCCTATCTACCGAGTCAAACGCCGCTTTTAAATCTATAAAAAATGCCACTAGTTTTCTTTTCTTCTTCCCCAGCTGTCTATTCACCAAATAGTTCAGTATGAATATGTTATCCATTGTCCCTAACCCCTTCTTGAAACCCGTCTGATTCTGCGGTACCAAACCCTTCTTCTCCACCTCCTCACCACCTAATCTACTTGCCAGCACCGAAGCATACACATTATAGAGCGTCGAAGTCAGCGACACCCTTTTATACTCTTCCATCCTCTCCCCCTTCCCCTTCTTTAATATCGGCACAATCACCCTCTTACTCCACTGGATGAGTAGGATAGATGAGTATCTATCCATCCTTCTCTCCTCCAAACCCTATTGCATATTCTCCACACTCATTCCTCTAGGCTCTCTCCCCCGTATTTCCACACCTCCGTCGGAATTCCATCCAGACCCACCGCTTTCTTATCCTTCTGTCTTCCAATCGCTGACCTTATCTCATTCCTCCTCTATCAACTTTTTATAGAGGAGAATAAAAAAGGAAGAACTTAACCTAACCTAACCTAACCTAACCT
>NW_026099250.1:0-8115 GCF_021464435.1 Cataglyphis hispanica | reverse complement strand
TATATATATACATATATATATATATATATATATATATATATATATATATATATATATACGCTCATAAAACCGCTCTTCCTATTGCTTTTAAAATTAATATTTTCTTAAATATTGAGAAAATCACAAAACGGTACAGGACTTTTCTATTCAGAATTACACCCTCTACCTTCCCTTAAAGAGTGATCCATGAATTATCGGACACCCTGTATATATATATATATATATATATATATATATATATATATATATATATATGTAGAGTGTGTCAAAAAGTCTGGATACACTCAAATATTGTAATCGTTACATTTTAGAAAAAAAATATTTCAGACAAAAGTTGTAAGGCTTAAAAGACGCATTTAATGACAGTATTAATTTGGCCATAGGTGGCATTGCCAAAGTCAGGTCAGGGTCAACTTAAAATTTTTAAATAAATCCTCCATTTTTTATTGCATAATCTTGCTATAGCTTGCTATAGCTTATCTCGAGAGCTTTTAAAAACACTATAATAAAGTATTTTTTCATTAAGAACTTTTTGAGTTATTTTGTATCTTAATTTGACATATTTTAGTATAAAATATAAAATATCTCGAAAATTATTTAGTGTTCGATAATTGTATCGTAATACTTTTATGTACAGAATAATAAGATTAATCAAATGATATAAAGAAAAAATAAATAATTGTTATAAAAATATATTGCGAATAATTGTATACTTTTTTTAAAAACAATTATTTTCTGTACCTCATTTGATTCATTTTTATATATTTATATATATATATATATATTTATTTGTATATTATATATGTATATTGTATATTATATATATATATATATGTATATATATATATATATACATATTTATATATATATATATATATATATATATATATATATAAATCATTATATATATATATATATATAATGATTTTAGCCTTATATAAACGTTGTGTGATTCATATTCTTACTTTTTCTATCGTTCTCTTATAATAAAAGAGGTAATGATTGTAACGTATGATTGTAAATGCCATACAAAATACTTCGTAATCGTTGCATACGACTAATAAAATTAATCGTATCTAAAACAAGAAAAAAGTAAAGATCTGAAAAACATCAAGTGACGCATGAAGAACGCGATAAATAATTTATAAATTATTTATGGATAAAAGTTTACATAACACACTCATTAACTTATTTCATCTTATGGATCAATAGCTAATAAATAGCTTAATCATGAATGCTTAATAATGATGAAAATCTTTTGAAAACTATTGACAATTTGAAGAACAAATAGAAAAGAATTGATATCAAAATAATTAATTTACAAAATTAATTATTTTTAAATATTACTTTATACAGAATAGAGTCATAAAAATATTAATTGATTTATTAGCTTATTTAGGATAATTATAGATAGAAATTAAGAGAGGTAATTATATTTACATTATTAGACACCTCACTGACTTTGCTTCACATTGGCAATTGCAACATAATTGCGGATTAAAAATGAATGCGTTGAATTGAACAATAATCGAGATTCTAAATAAAGAAAACTATGATACTTGGGTAATGCAAATGAAGGCATTATTGATAAAAATGAATGGATGTATGCCAACGGCAAACATAAGAAGCCGATAGTTAAAGACTATAGCGAACAAGAACGCAGTGCAAACGTGAGTAAAACGATAACAGTAAAACGATAACAAAGCAAAATCAGATATTATTTTATTTATTAGCCCTTCGGAATTAAGTGAAAGAATATAATGTCTCGCGAAATATAACTAAAATTGGAAAACATATATCAATCTAAAAGGGACCGGAAATCAAGAAAGTGACGCTCCTCAAGCAATTTACTTTACAGCGTATCAAAAACGGCAGAGAGCAAGCATGTAAATAAATTTTTGACACAGTTGACAATTTAAGTAAAATAGAAGTCAAAATAAATCCAGATCATGCTGCCTATCATATATGCCTACTATCAAATTTCGACAATTTTAGGTGTGTTATAGACCCGCGAGATGAATTATCAAACCCAGAAAGGCTACACATAAAAATCATAGAAGAAAGCGACGTTCGAAAGAATAATTCGCGAAATACAGTACAAAACGCCGTAGTCAAAAGGACACATGCAAACGCTGAAATTCGAATAAAAATAGAAACAAAACATCATATCTATCATGGTACGCGACAATTAATTTATTGCTCTGTTTTACTCTTTCGTACAAATATTGCACATTCTCATAAACACAAAATTTCATAGACACTATTCTTTTATATTACTCTTTTAACTTTAATTTTAACAATTACATATTGTTATTTCGAACAGTCTAATCTATGGGATTGGTTTATTTTGTACATATAACTTGCAGAAAATTTATAACAATCTAATATTGTTACGAGTGAGACAATTACAGACGCCATATTGGGATAGAAGTAGATAAACAAGACTGTAATTTTTAAACTTTTTTGATTTCAGCATAAAATTGAATGTCCCATAGAACATTGATATATGTACTTTAATCGTGTAAAAGCATTTGTAATTCTGTATAGCCATTACGGAAACTAGTATAATTAAAAAATAAATGCGTTTGGTCGATAAAACAGATATTGCCACGATCCCCTTAAGAGTTTAGTAAAATTTAAATAAAGTTTTTTTTTCAAAAATTAACTAATTAATTATTTTTTAGTATTTATCATTTTTAAATTCTTCGATTTCTCTATCTATTTCGCTCTGTCCAATTATTTCATTAATGATATCACTTTTAATCTCATGTCCATTATTTTTTATTCATTATTACATTTTCAATTTTATTCAATTTATTTATTTTTTCATCTATGATAATATTTTCTGCTTTAATCAGTCTATTCATTTTATCAATAACATTTAACATGTGAAACCAACCATTTATTTATATTGTCATTTATGAAATGACTCACATTAAAAATATAAATTCTTATTAACCATAAGAGGTGATTTTTAAATTTGACAACGATTATTAATAAATAAATGCTCTTACTCAATAAAAATCATCTCTGTACACACCCACACACACGCACACACACCCACTCACCCACATACACACACACACATACTCACGCTCACACAACATTCACGCTCATACTACGCTCACGCTCCCGCCAGAATCAAAAGATGATTTCTGAAAAATTGTGTGCGTGCGTGCGTGCGTGTATGTGTACATGCGTGTGTGTTGTGTATACACTGAATTATTATAAAAAGTATATACATTCTTTTTTTACTTAGTTTTTAATTAGTTTAGATTTACCATATAAATTAATATATAAATAAAAATATAAAATTTTTAATAGATATATAATATATTTTTATTGATGTTTATACATTCAAGTCTACAAATAATTGCAATATACTTCAAGTTTCTATATTTTTATAACGTTATATTAAAAAATGAGAGAATCATTAAAAGAGAATTGTATTTTATGTCAAATATGGGCACGATTACGATAACTACGCCCCCCTGTTTGAAGAATCATTTTTGAAGACATTTTTGACGAAAACACAGGAAAAATGGTAAAAAAATTTTGACCAATAGTTTCTAAGATACGCGATTTTAAATTTTCACAGTTTTAATGCTTTTTCTTTTATAAAATAAGGAAAAATAAAGTTTGTTTACGTTGCATTTGTGTAAAACAGATGTGAAAAAAGTGTCTGTTTACATTTCCAATGACGAAACTCCTTGGGCTTTTTCACTTTCGACACAAATCGTCCAACTCAAATCTTTGTATCGATAAGTATTATTTATATAATTTTTTATATAAAGTGGAAAGTTGTGAAATCGATGTGGAATTTCATTTCGCATTAAAAATGCGTGGAGGCAGTATGTTCAGCCCTATGGGGGCTCCTCTATCAAAAAATTGGACAGGCTTGTGTTGAACGTCGCTTTGCATGGAATGTTGTTAACCCATGTGAAACCTTATATCGCATTAAAAAGTATATGCGTGGAGGCAGTATGTTCCGCTTCTCCTATGGAGGGGCTCCAGTATCAAAAAATTAGACACATAAGTTTGCGTTCAACTTGTTTTGCGTGAAAAACCCAAGAAGTTTTATCACTGGAAATGTGAACAAATACTTTTTCCATGTTTATTTCATACAAATACAACATAAACAAACTTTATTTTTCCTTATTTTATAACAGAAAATGCATTGTAAAATGCAAAAACTGTGAAACTTTAAAATCGCATATCTCGGAAACTATTGGTCAAAAATTTTTTTACTATTTTTCCGTGTTCTTCATCAAAAGTGCCTTCAGACCTTTCAAATAGGGGGCCGTAGTTATCGTAATCACTCTCAAATATGAACTAAAATATATTTTAATTACGTATTTTTAATAATGCATAAAGATTAATTAGAACATTAATATAAAAGTATATTAATAATATTATTTCTTTCTAAATAAAAATATGTGTCATTGATAATTACAACTGATACATTTGTTTTAGTCAATCCTTTAAATCGTATATTTTAATAAATTAATAAAATTAATAATTCTATTATTAAGATTTAAAATAATATGATTGTATAATTTTTTGTAACGTAACTTATTTATGACTTGACGAATTGATATAGGTTGAATGATAATGATTGGCAGCTTCAATCATTAAATGATATCAAATGTCATTATTTATTTTTTATTCAAATAAATATCTAAATACTTATAGTTATTAAAAATTAATAAAATTATTTCATTTTAACCAATTATTTAATTAAAATATAATAATATAATTTAATAATAAAATTATAATATAATTATGTTAATAAAATAAACGAAACCAACGTTAAAACTGGGACATATTTTACTTTCAAGCTCTAATCTTTAATTAAAAATAAACATAAAGATTTGTATTCATATTTATTATTATAAATTGTTTCACATCAGATTGTATCGCATCTTTGATAATAAAATTAAATTATTTAAATTATTTAAAACTTTGTTGAGTAAATGGTTTTTTTTAAAGGCGAACGAAAATTAAGATTTGAGATTCTTGAAAGTGAGATATTCACTAAAAACAAAAATGTAAGAATATAGGAAAATAGTCTCTCTACAATAACTTATATCAAATATATTCAGTTATTCAATTATTGTACAATTATAAATATATTCAATTATTGTACAATTATAATAATATGATTGAGTAAAATATAATATAAAAATGTAATATTTTTTCTTTATATTATTTATATATAGAAATAGACACATTTTTAAAAACATTTTTATCTTTTTAGATTAGAATTTTTAATGATATTGTTATGTGCAAAGCATGCAGAACAAATATAAACCAAGTCAACTAATAGTATTTACTCATTCTCATTGAATTGACACTTCAAAGAAAAAATGTTAAGGTTATGTCAGTATAGAAATCACAAGATATATTGATTTACCAAACATCTTACTCTCGCGATTTCCTTAATAGCATTGTGAAAAAAACTTAAAGATAAAAACACAAAATGAAATATATTTAAAAATTTACAATCGCAGAAAATATTGCGTAATAATAACAACAATGATACTCTCATCATTTATTGCAGATTATATGATTTAGGAAGATGGAAACTTGTAAATTTTAAAAATAAATCAATAACAACATCAAACTTTAAAAACATGCCTATTTAAATTATATAAGTGCATAAACTATAACTATAAACTATTATAACTATAAGCGGACAAAATTTTTTTTTATAAAACGCAGTGTTTAATTGTTGACAAATAAACATGTATGTCAGTTATGCAAATGTGTGTGTATCTTTCCTCTATAATTATTTTTTTTAATAATCTCTTGAGAGATAAATTTATCATATAAATCAAGAACAAATATGGCAGGCACACTTTTCATGCATATTTGCTTAAAGGAAAACGGTACGCGTCACAACATAAAAGCATTTATTACTCTTGCGAGACTGCTCGTAAATGAACTTTTGTCATAGTTCATGTATGCTGTGTACCTTTTTAGATCTAAAAACCTAAAAGTTATTCATGAAGAGAAGAAAATATAAAAAAAAGATGCAAACAAAAAAGTCCAACGTGCATTTTTAAAATGATTCGATAACGTCTCACCTACATATAAACAAAGAGAAAAAGAGAAAAGAAAAAACAGAGGAAGAGAGAGAGAGAGAGAGAGAGAGAGAAAGAGAGAGAGATTTTATTTTAATACAATTTCTTATAAAAGCTATTTCTTAATAAAAGCTTTTCATTCACAACTTTGTTTCTCGATGCTTTTACAAAATCATGCAAACAAATTTCACTGGTTTCATCTCGTTATAGTATCTTAAGTATATAATATCACAATGTTAAATTATAATATAATTATTATTATTAAATTATAAGTATACAATGTATAAAGTATTGAATTATAATATATTGTTACTTTTTAATATTTTTTAACGACACAATTTTGTGATTCTTACAATAGTCCTTTATGGCATACAAAATCGCTTAAAATCGAACATATAAATTAATCGATTGTGGGGATTTCCAGAAAATTAATTTCAGGAAATGCCCACAATAATTAATTTATATGTTAACCAAAGATTTCTGTTTTTTTTTGCAAAATAATAAAAATACAGCGATTTATTTCTTATTTGATATTTATCATGTCATGAAGATGATACAAAATAAAATATACAGGAAGTTTAATAAAAAAATAAAAATAAAATCAAGCGAACTCGTCTAAAGAATGACGTAGGTGTAGCTGATAAAAACAGTTACATATATATTGTTCTGCAAAAAGCTACATATACATAAATATTCTAAAAATTATTATTACCCATTTTGCGTAAACAATAATCAATTTGCCCCGCTTGGTAACGCTAATTGCAAGAAAAACATGAGAATCATAAACGATCGTGACGTCACGTTATGTAAGATTAGATCGTAAGTAAAACGCGCGCGCGCGATTCGCTACGGGAGAATGCGAAAACATCAAGTCGAATCGAGGCGTATTATGCATACTTTCTCAATCTACGACGCGCGACTGGTTCACCATCCGACCGAGTCTGGGTCCGAGACCGAGTATTACTGGCCCGAACAGACCCACGGGGCCAGTCTCACGTCGCATTCGTCCGACATCCGTGTCCGCCGATCGTTTCCTTCTCGCGGTAAGTGTAGCAGAAGTGTGATTGCGACAAGAACAATTGAGAAAAATCTCAGAGAACCTCGCTTCTCTCGATTTCGCGGGTGTGAATGTGTGTTCTTCGATCGTTAATGTGTTCACATGACTATAAAGCGAAAGCCTGTAAAATAAATTTTTTATTTTTTAAGTCCGATTTTAATAGGGTAAATATAATTATGAATGCGCACGTGCACGATATATATATATATATATATATATATATATATATATATATATATATGCAACCGTGGTAGGCTTATTAATTGGCCCTTCCGGTTTTTAAAAGCCTTTATTTATGCTTTTCGGATTTTTATCTTGTGCGTTTGTGCAATTGTTTTTACTTTAATTTCTTATTTTTTATACTTGCAAATTTTTTATACTTGAAGTATTATATGCATAAAAGTGCGAATAAATACAAAGACGCAATAAGTTTTTAAAAATTAAGCACATGAAATTCTCATTGATGAAAAGAAATAGAAATATTTAAATCAAATTTACCGGTAAGTCAAATTTTAGAATGCATGATGCAACGTTTGTATTGTAATTTATTCATTTGATTACATCTTAAAATGTGTCAAAGATTAATTGGCCTTTCTGTTTTTCAAGTTTTCAGAAGTTTTTATCTTGTGTAATTTTCTTTATCTTTATCTGATATTAAAAGCAGCTAAGCATTAATCAATTGATTTACCACGTAACAATATTACATGTTATTTTAATAAATTCTTATAATATGTATAAATCTTTTACTATATATATATATATATATATATATATATATATATATATATATATATATATATCTGAACTCAGATATTTTGCGAAAACTTAAGTTTTATTTCTGTAATAAAAATAATGGTTTCTCAAGAAACCAGATTATTATTTTATACTTTATATTAGATCAGATTATCATATTGTTTCAATTTATTACGATATTAATTTATTATTTTGGTAATTATTATTTTGTACAAATTATTA
>NW_026099249.1:0-9040 GCF_021464435.1 Cataglyphis hispanica | reverse complement strand
ACACACACACACGGAGGGATGCAAGGGGGGCCTTTGGCCCCCTCCCGCACCTTCCCCGCCGATAGACAGGGTGGACCTTGCTTTACAATGTAGCATGTACTTTGTAAGTTGTAAAGCGAGGTCCACCCTGCCTACCAGCGGGGTGGGGGACGGGAGAGGGGCCAAAGGCATCCCTCCGTGTGTGTGTGTGTGTGTGCGCGCGCGCACTTTCTCCGCTTGAAAATTCTTTTATTGAATAACTTTTTATTAAACAATGAGCGACGGTTAAAACCTTTTGAGTGTTACTCAAGACAGATACCTTGTACATTTGAAAAAAATTTCATCGATCGAATGGTTACTATGTTGTATTCTATAATCGATTCGTTAAGCGACGAAGAGTAACGTGCAATTTTAAACTCAGTGCATTTCACGGACCATGGTTTGCACGAACGCACATGGATCTAACAAAAATTTGCCGTTTTATTGCGTACTTTTTAATGCTGTCGCCACTACGATATACTTTTCTGCAAAATGAATTAGAGTTAAATGAGTGCAGTAGTCGATTGGACGAATTTTTGTCGAGAGGTAAATAATATATTTTTCAGTTTATTAATTTATTATTTGTAAATAACATTGCACGTTTCTTTGTTAAATCAATTCTAGTTGCTTCAACAGTTGCTTTTACTAAAACAAGAGTCAATTGGTAGAACAAATAAAATCATCGAACTAGATGAGGCAAAAATAGGCAAAAAAGAAAATATAATACTGGACGCATAGTGCGAGGACAATGGGTTTTCGGTGGTATCGAGAGGAATAGTAAAAAACTTTTTATTTTGTCTGTACCTAATCGAAGTGCCAAAATACTATTGCCAATTATTCGGAAATATGTTGCTCCTGGCTCAATTATTCATACAGATAAATGGCGTGCATATAATGCTTTAAGTAATGAGAATTATATACATCGAACAGTGAACCATTCAATCAATTTTGTAGATCCAAAAACAGGTGTCCAGACGCAAAATATAGAAAGATTGTGAAGGGACATGAGAACAAATATTCCCCGTTATGGTACATACGATTATCATTTTACAAATTATATTGCTGAATTTTTGTTTAAAAAAATGTATAATTTTAATGAACACATTGATGCTTTTATTGATATAATGAGTTCTATGTATCCTTTAAATCAATCAAATACAGTTTAAAAACAAAGAAAAAACTAATTTCACTTTGTATTAGAAAGTACATGCGTGGATACAATGGGTTTCATGCACCTTATGGGGGGGGGGGCTCCACTTCCGGAAGATATAACCTAATCCAAACCAAATTTTAGTTTTAAATCAGAAATAGATTTGGGTTAGGTTATATCTTTCGGAAGTGGTGCCCCCTCGCAGGGGAAGCGGAACCCACTGCATCCACGCATACATTTTCTCATCCACATAACAATTGTGTGTTAGACTTTGCTTCGCAGTGTAAAGTATATATTGCTGGGTACCTGTATAATGTACCTGTATAAAGGGCTCCGCTTTTCAGCCCGCTCTTTGGGTAAAACTTCAATTTTTTTGAATATAAAATTTGGATTAGGTTAATTTTTTTCGGGGCGGGGTTGCAGGGGAGGGGCACAGCGTCTCTCCCGTCCATACATTTCCTTAAATATACAATTAATATAAAATTCATACCTAGAGAAATTCAAATTATTCTATTTAATACTTGTCCTTATAATTAGATTGTTAATAATTTTTTAATAAAAAACGAGCGACGGTTAAAACTTTTTGAATGTTGTTCAGGGTCATGACCTTGACAACATATGTCAAGGTCAAAGTCATTGAAGCTGCCTCCCCTAAACAGGAGTTTTACCTTATTTTATTTCATATTTATTTTATTTATTTTTTATTTATTTTTTTATTTTATTTTATTTTTTATTTATTTTATATTTATTTTATTTTTATTTATTTTTGTATTTTATTTTATTTTTATTTATTTTTTATTTTTATGTTTTATTTATTTTCGTCTTTTTATTTTATTTTCCGTTAATGCTAATTATGAAATTACGACAAAGAAAAAAATTAATTAGAAAAAATAAAATTAATTAAAAAAATTTGTTTTAATTATTGTGATTTGTTGTTTATATAATAATTGTTATTAATTATTATTATTTTATTTTTATAAACATATTTTTTGAATTAAGCATTGTTCATTTCCTTACCTTTTCTACAAAAAGCATTCCGATATCGTTGCACGAATTATCATCGAAAAATATGGATGATGTTTGGAATGAAAATGTTAAAAATTAAATGTTATTATGAAAAAACCGCGTAATATTTATTTATTTAATGTTAAAATGCTTCAAAAATTTATTTAATGTTAAAATGGGAACGGAAAAAGATTATACAAAAGATTATACAAAAAAAAAAATAAAAATTACATACAAGGGATTTTAACCAGCGATTCCTCAACACTTCATTCACTTACAACTCTTGAGCGTTAGCCACTGAGCCACTCCGCCGCTTCGATTATTGCACATCGTGAAGCGGTTAAATTGAACTTGAAAATCTTTTATATTTTTTTTCAGACAAATGAGTAAGAAACGTGCTTTATCAGCTTTACCAGCATTTGTTTGTCATTGAGGACTACATATAAAAAAATCGCCGCTTGAATCGGCGTCGGGCACGTCTAATTCTCCCCTTGTTAATTACCTGTCAGTAAGTGAAATACATTGAAAATTCTTGTGCAACATCAAGAACATTGAGAAATAACGCTCTTCGGCTTTCACAGCTAAATCGATATGTACATATGTGTAGATTGCTCGGTATGTCTTACGTTACGTGTCAGTAAGTGAAATATGTCAAATATTCTTGTGTAACATCAAGAACATTTGGACACAACTCTTCTCGGCTTTCACAGCTAAGATTGATATGTACACACGTGAAATTCGCTGGGTGCGTTTTAGTTACGTGTCAGTAAGCGAAATATGTTGTTACGTCCCGGTATTTAAAGTTAATAAAAAAATTAGATTTATTTCTTAAAAAGACGTAACAATTGAGAGAAAATTTTTATTGAGAGAAAATTAAACTATGGAATTTAAATTTTAATAAAGAGAGTTACAAATGTAATATTTAGTTTAACGTTAAATTTATTGAAATAATTTTATTATATAAATTTATTATATAAATTGAAATAATTTTATTATTTTATGATTTTCGGTCTGCATTCACCGGGTCTACCGGGGACTCAAAAGATTTACAACCCGTCAATTTAAAGTAATAATATAATTATTTACTTACCGATTATTTAGTATAAGTAATTATAAAGGAAATTCTCCTTATAATATGGTTTAAAATAATAACGGTATTATATTATATAATTGTATATATTGTTACGTCCCTTATGGTATTCGCAATCTTTCGTCGTGTCGGTAAAGGAATTAAAAAGAAAGATCATGGTGTTGTTTTAAAAACATCTATGTAAAGCGGTGTAAATCTTAAGTTGGAATTCTGCTATCGTGCTGAGCGGACGCTTTCCACTGGTTATATACTTTATTTCAGTTATTTCAGTTATTGTGTTTGTGCTTGTTTGCCTCTTTTAATTATTGAAATTGTTATTTTTTTTTTTAACCAAGACTTTCATTATTTCCCGGCGCGAGTGCAACATCGTGTTATGTGAATCGATTTATCGAAGTCGTCGCGCGCACGTAACATTTTGAGGGCTCGTCCAGGATCTTTGCGAGAGATCTCGAGATCATATAACGAGTTAAATAGTGAAATAATGAGCCTTAACTATGGAGTAACAAGAGGCGGGAGTTTATTCACGGATTACGTCGACGCTTCAAGTTACGAGATCTAAATCGTCGTTGGAAACAATTACTCTCCAATCTGTTATGCCGTCAGCTCCATGAGGAACGGATGCAGGTCGAATACGACTCGCAGATGCGTGACAATGAGCTTCGTCGGATAGAGAAGAGATTCCAACAATGGATTATACAGTCCTTCTAATAATAGAAAAACGCATAGTCAAAATCCTTTTGAAAATTTTAATTCCAATATGTGTGTGATTTCGGGTATAAACTTAAACCAAACAATTTATGATGGAAGTGTCTTTTTACGTGAATTTTTGACACAATTTAATTTGATATCGCAAATAGAGGAATGATGGGATGATTCTCAAAAAACTGTAGCATTGGCATCGGGTTTAAGGAGAAAATCACGTTTGGTTTTAGATGGCATTTTTGAAATTAAAAGTTTGAAATTTGAAGAATTAAAATCAAAATTTGAATTGCGATTTGGAGAGGGGCACTTGGCCCAGACTTGTTAAAACAATTCACAAACAGAAAACAGAAAAGTTTGGAAGATTTGTCTACTCTAGCCGCGGATTTAGACAGATTATCATGTTTAGCTTACCCCGAATGTTCTCACGAGATGAGACATAAAATTGCTTGCACGCAATTTATTGCTGCGCTAACGGATGAATTTATTAAAAAACGCTACAATTAGAAAGTATTTCGTTTTTAAAATCAGTCGTTAAGAGGGCAATGACTGTAAAGGTCATTCAAGAAAATAGTTTTTCAAAAAATAAATTTATTCCGCAAGAAAAAAATGAAAGAAGTAGTAAATTTAATAAATTTAATTACAAACAAAGAAATGAGGAAAATAAACAAGAGAAAGATATTAATAAAAATAGTTCTGAAAAGTTTAATAATAAAACTTGAAATAATAAATTTAATAAATTTAATCAAACGAAAAAAGAATGTTGGCGATGTGATGTTCATTTCCGGCATCTCCGGTCCATTCGGATCGGAAGGGACACTTTAACGGAAAACAAGGATTAATCGAACTTTGTGGAGCAGGTTCATTTTATGGAAAATGCCCCAAAAATAAGTCGCACTGTTTAGAAAAAATAGAATAAAAAAAATCCTTTTAATTATAAGGGATTTTAGATGGTAAGACTTGTTTTTTAAAATAGATGCATACTCTGATGTTTT
Organism: Cataglyphis hispanica; assembly: GCF_021464435.1. Classification (NCBI taxonomy): domain Eukaryota; kingdom Metazoa; phylum Arthropoda; class Insecta; order Hymenoptera; family Formicidae; genus Cataglyphis; species Cataglyphis hispanica. The sequence goes on along the minus strand of NW_026099249.1, from coordinate 4,083 downwards.
CATTGTAAAAGAGAGTTTGTTTACAGGGCCGAAACAGCATTATGCGATAAATAAATGTTTGAAATATCCGACTGTAAAAAACAATTTCAATCGATTATAAAGTAATTGTTAAAATTGAGCTAGGGAAATATCTTTTGGAAATTCCAATGTTGGTTGCGAATATTTTAGATGATTGTATTTTAAGGTCTGATTTTCTTGAAATGATAAATTTGAACAAGATTTTCGAGTCAGAATTTAGGAATTTTAAAAATTGTAGAGACGATGTAGAATTTCCTTGTACGCAGATTATTAAAGAAGATTTTTCTTGTTTCTTAAGAACCTTTTTCGAGGAAAATTCTAAAAATCTAACTTTGACTCAAAAAGATATTCTTGTTAAATTTTTAATTGAGTTTTAGAAAGTGTTTTCAGAAAATTCAGTTGCAGGAAATTGCGAAGTTTTAGAGCATGTTATTAACGTTAAAAGATTCTGAACTTATCAAACAGACTCCTCGTAGGATTCCTTTACATCTTAGAGAAGAGATAGATCAAATTATTCAGGAAATGAAGTCTCACAGGGAATAATTGAAGAATCTCGAAGTCTGTTGGTCTTTCCTTTAATTTTGGTAAAAAGGAAAGATAGATTGCTTAGATTCTGTGTGGATAAAAAATTAAATGCAGTTTCGATCAAAGATTTTTATCTATTATGTATTGAAGATCCTGGATTAATTATCAGGGAATTCTTGGTTTTCCTCTAGATTTAAAGAGCGGATATTGGCAAATAAAAGTACGTTCTAAGGATAGAAAAAAGACAGCTTTTTCTGTAGAGAATGGACTTTGACATTTTAAAGTTATGCCATTTTGATTTATGTAATGTCCCAGCTACTTTTGAGCGTCTAATGGAATAGATTTTGAAAAGTATTTTAAAATATGTATGGTTTATCTTGACGATGTTTTCAATAAAACTTTTAAAAAAATCATAACCAACCTTAGAAAGGTTTTCCTTCGTTTGCGTTCAGCAAACTTGAAAATCAATCAAAAGAAATGTTCTCTTTCCGGAAAGGAGGTAAAGGACATATTGTGTCTGAGCAAGGCATCGCCACGGATCCGGAAAAATCATTGCTATGGAGAATTGGCCTGTTCTTAAAAGCAAAAAGCAGCTTCGAAGTTTTCTGGGATTCTGCTCCTATTACAGGAAATTTATAAAAGGTTTTTCTTTAATAGCAAAACCTTTGTTTACTCTCATTGAAAATCAGATAAAATTCGAATGGTCTTTGTCTTGTCAGGAAGTATTCGAAAAATTAAAACAAAAGTTGGTTTCTTCATCAATTTTAGCTTTTCCAAGGGAACAAGGAGAGTGCATTTTAGATACGAATGCTTCAAATCACGAAATTGGAGCAGTCTTGTCACAGGTTCAGGATAGTGTACAGTGAGACAGGAGATCAGGAAAAGTGGCCAAAATTCAAGATTTTATCAGAGTTTTGTAAAACATGATAAGTAAGGGTTTTGAGGTCCCTAATAACGAATGTGATGTCATAATTCAAAAATTTAAAATGGTGGATCTAATGTGGCGATTTAAATTCATAAAAATTGGTCAATTTCAATGAAACTGGATATATAAGGGTTTGAGGTCACTGATAGCGAATATTATGTTAAAAATTCAAAATTCAAAATTGGGGATGCAACATGGCGACTAAAATTCATAAAAATTGGTCAATTTTAATAAAATTAGATATATTAGGGTGTTTAAGCTCGCTGATAGTGAATATGATGTCAAAAATTCAAAATTCAAAATGGGGGATCCAACATGGCGACTGAAAATTATAAAAATTGATCGTTTTGCATATGTTTGAGATCACGCTTAAGAACTTACATTAAACGACTCATCTAATTTTAAAGGAAATTTGCGACATGGGTTTGAAATAATTACAATTCTATTTCAGTTAACATATCATATTATTTATCCTTTCAAAGTTCGAAAAATAGGCAAGTTTTAACCAATATTATTAAACTCAACTTTTTCTGCTGCGAACAAAGCCCGTGTCGCAAACAAGTTTAATAACAAAACGCGCAAACAACTTCGACAGTTAGTCGCACGATAAGACAAACGGCACGCGCGATGCCGTAACGTATGCGATGACGTAAGGGCCACCGGCCTATCGGGCGCGCTAATTTTCGACTTGAGTCAGCACTTCGCGTGGCAGCCAATAAAGTTCGGCGCCTTCTTCGAATTTAAATAAATTAAAATTATTCGCAGCGAGCGAGAAAAGATCGATTATAAAAAGGTTCGTTCTCGAAGAGCGGTCGCACTCGCTTCTTACGGGCAGTTACACCGCATAGTTAAACCGCTTTTCGATACATTGCATTATACGACCGCTATTCTCTCTACCTTGTTAAACCGTTTACGACGACCGCTTTTTCTTTGTACATTTTCTTATCACATGACCGCTTTTCTTTTCAGATTACTCTTTGCTCAACGGATTAATTTTGTGAATAGTTGTATCAAATTATTTATTATAATTAAAGGTGTTTAATATTGTAATTATACGTGCGTGACTTTATTTTTCGTGTACTGTCTCCCTTGTACGTGTTCCGTGTGTCGTCGCGCTCTACGTCTCGCTCCGCGACACTCATGAACTATTCTTTTGTAGATAATATCACTTTGTCTAAGGTGGAAATAGTTTCATTAAAACCAGTGCAACAATCTTCTAATAATTCTTCACTGTCGTCAGAATAAATAGTTTCGTCTGTTTTGGGTATTAGAAACAGCCGAATTATATCTTGTGAAAACGGTAGTTTCTGCTTTTTAAGATTATTGAGGCTGACATTTGATACAATTGGATCTGACGTATCCATCTGTAGAAGATGTCTCCCATATTTGCCAGACGACTATTTGCTTCCTACTATGACACTCTCTATATCTTTTATAATTCTTAATTCTGGTTTCTGATGCTTCTTCACCAAGCATTCCTACAGACAATATGCTTGTAGAAATGATTTGGTTTCTATGAATCAAAATTTTGTGAAGAGTGGATGGCATCGGATACTAAGCATACGAAGCAACATATAGCTCAGATGTAAAAATACATAGGTCAAAACGGATTGGATCAAGCGGTAGATGACAAGACAAAGCAATCAAAATAATCTTAAATCTTCGAATAAGTTCACTTCTAGTCCGAGACAATGAGCAAAAAAAATCTTTGAAAGCTCGTCGAGCACATTCCCATTATTACTGGTTCCACTTCCGCCTGATATGGGTATATCTACTTTCAGACTCAACTTTTTCCAGAGAACATCCTGAATGTTTTTCACTTTTAGAAAATTTCACTTTACCTTCGTCAGATCTTACTTGCCATTTTTATATTGTGATTCTTTACGATATATGCAGACAGCATTCAAAAAACATGATCCATGTATGTAACGGGCTAATTCCATGAATTGCCATAAATTGGGATTAGGTAGAAATAATCCGTTGGTTTTGTTTGAAATTTCATTGAATTGCTTAGGAGTTGCGTGACAAATAAGACAAATCTGCAACGATTTTTTGTCCGTGATAGTGCTTAAAACCTTGCCATCAATTAAAGTCAAAAACAAAAAAAAATGTATTTTTAACCTAATATTTTGTAGCATGATCTCGAATATTTGCAGTTTTGCTATTTGCTGTTCAACACAAAACTTTCGCGCCAAAATTACATCGAGATTCTTTAACAAACTGGAACTTGATCGGACGACAATATCTGGTAGACTGTGTTTGGTTATTCCATAATATAAGACCATAATATAAATAGATGTCGATAGCCGCAGTGGGATCAGAGTGGTTACAAATAAACTTTCATCGTTTGCATTTTCTGCATTTTGATATCGTTGTTGATACATGGAATGACCGGTACTTCCATCAAATCTCCAGGAGCAAATAAAGACAACTTCAATATCCGTACAATTAAATTTTTGCAAAGTTGCAAATATTAAGTCTGTTTGTAAGTCAACAATTCGTTTGACAGTATGATTTAAGAGTGCCTAAACAGAAACTTCGGTTACATTTTCGCCAATCTAATTGCTTCTTTTGGCGACCTACATTGTGCTTTAATATCCCATTATTATATGGTA
>NW_026099248.1:0-9045 GCF_021464435.1 Cataglyphis hispanica | reverse complement strand
AAATGGTAAAGGATTTTCCTGCTTGGTTTAATCCGCTCTATCTACATATTATGGGTTGAGCGATTATTATCAAACACCCTATATATATATATATATATATATATATATATATATATATATATATGCTGCGTGTGTGTGTACATATATATATACATATATATATATATATATATATATATATATATATATATATACTAAATAATTATTCATATATATTTTAATTGCGTAATTAAAATTAATTATAAATATGATTAATATTAGTATTTCTATAATTATTATATTTATATATTTACATAATTTTGATATTTTCTTGCTTATCTTAAAAACATTAAAATTTCCGATCATTATATAGATATATATAGCGCGGAATTTACATCATTATTTACTTCACACTAATCTACATATCAAGGATCAACATTTTTCATTTGGATAAGTGGACAATTCAGTATCTAACGCGCAGTTATTATTCCAATGACGTAAGCGATTTGAAACTTTATGCGCCGATTGCTTATATTATAAATGAGAAGAATGAATTTCTCAATCAAACATTACTCATATTCAAAGCCATTACAAATCATTATAGTTACAGGAGAAAAGTAATATTTACATTCTTTTAGCATCATTCACATCCCGACACAACAATCTTGTGCAATTCGACAAATCTGAATGCAATTATTTCAATTTTATTATTATGACTAAACTGTATCTATATACGATAATTATTAATTACAATTAATTACATATACAATATTTATAATCTTTAATTGATATTAAGAATCCAATTTTTATTCTCTAGATATACAAAAATATTTAATTAGTCACATAATAAATTTAAAACTGCTTGCATTCTCCATCTTTTTAAAGCAATTGTCTAAGAGAAAATATATTATTATATTTGTTTGTATGCTTTATTCAATAATCAATTCAATTATAAACGGTGGACATATTTTTCTTTATTTTACTTTATTTAAACATGTATATTTAACACATATATAAAAAATAATCATTTTAAGATCATGTCTTAAAATAATTAAATATAAAAATTATGTAAGCAAATTTTTCGTAATATTTGTTTCTGTAGAAAAATATTTTGCAATATTATTTTTTTTTTGTAAAATAATTTTAGAAAAAAATGCGATATATATGTATATATATATTGCATATGCAGAAAAATAACGAAATTTAATAATAAAATTCATAATGAAAGGATGAAACATATATATGTATATATATATATATATATATATATATATATATATATATAATGAAAATATATATATAATGAAAAAATATATATATACATAATGAAAGACTGAAACATATATATATATATATATATATATATATATATATATATAATAGTGACAGCTGTAATTCCCGTTAACATGATAAAGCGGAATCTTTTAACATATTTTTGTTGTCATCATTGTTAGATTTCTATAAATGATAAAATCACTTAATTATGACAAAATTAGTATGAACTTTCAAGAAGATCGTTTCTTGATGAAAATGTAAATCGCCAGAAAGAATGAGTTTTGAGATTGTATTATAATCCTCAGTAAGAGAATGCAGTAGATTTAGAACTGTATATAATTTTTTATTTTGATTTATGATTTCTTAATAATCAAACTAATACATATTTATTATTCTTAAATAAATATATAAATCTTAAATAAATATGCAGAAAAATAACAAAATCTAAATAGTAAAATCCATAATGAAAGACTGAAACATATATATATATATATATATATATATATATATATATATATATTTATATAGTATATATAAGAATGAGTTTTGAGATTGTATTATAATCCTCAGTAAGAGAATGCAGTAGATTTAGAATCTGTATATAATTTTTTTATTTTGATTTATGATTTCTTAATAATCAAACTAATACATATTTATTATTCTTAAATAAATATATAAATCTTAAATAAATATGCAGAAAAATAACAAAATCTAAAATAGTAAAATCCATAATGAAAGACTGAAACATATATATATATATATATATATATATATATATATATATATATATATAAGTATGCAGAAAATAATAACAAAATCTAAATAGTAAAATCCATAATGAAAGACTGAAACATATATATATATATATATATATATATATATATATATATATATATATATGTTTCAGTCTTTCATTATGGATTTTACTATTTAGATTTTGTTATTTTTCTGCATATTTATTTAAGATTTATATATTTATTTAAGAATAATAAATATGTATTAGTTTGATTATTAAGAAATCATAAATCAAAATAAAAAATTATATACAGTTCTAAATCTACTGCATTCTCTTACTGAGGATTATAATACAATCTCAAAACTCATTCTTTCTGGCGATTTACATTTTCATCAAGAAACGATCTTCTTGAAAGTTCATACTAATTTTGTCATAATTAAGTGATTTTATCATTTATAGAAATCTAACAATGATGACAACAAAATATGTTAAAAGATTCCGCTTTATCATGTTAACGGGAATTACAGCTGTCTACTGATAATATGCTGTAAAATTTATCATGCTTGATGGTTTTAAATGAGGTGGGAAAACCCGATTTAACAGTATTTCCATAAGCCTGTATAGCATCAACAGTTAATCTCTACCTACATTTGGCAAAACCAATCTCGCGTCATAGCCAATCGAAAAAAGTAAATATTTCACTCCAACTATATTTTGCGAAATTAGAAAATTGTCAAAACTTTCGTGCGATTATAGAGATGCGCAAACACGAAGACCATATATATATATATATAGGTAATTCGCAAGAAAAGATAGACTTATCTAATCATTTGAAAAGATTTTATCGGCAGAATTTAGAATAATTCAAAATATGACTGAAGATACGTTTTGTTCTCAGATTTAATTATAATATAAACACTAATATATAAATAATAATATAAATTATAATAGGAATATTATAATTTACATCAAATATAAAGTGGGATGAATATGTTAAATCCACTTTTCATCTTTTCAAGGTTGCAATATTCTAACTGTAATAAAGCATAATAGTTTTAGATAACTTTATCATAGGGAAGAATCTTTTAAAGTCAAAGAAAAAAGTAGAAAGAATGTGTAGAGAAAAAATATGTTCAGTTACATCAATATAGGACAATTATTTTTGATTTTTTTCAAAATAAACATTAAGTTATTAAATAAAAAGTATATATCACATAAGTTATATTAATGTGATAAAGATTATTTTATGCCTTAGAAGAATAATATCATTATCAGAACTTATTTAAAAAGAGTATACAAACTTTAAAAATGCTCTACTATAAAATAAATACAAAGTGCTTTTTTGTTAACATATTCTTGATCTTTGTATAAACTCTTTATATTTATAGATGTTTTTTTATATATTATGTATTACATGCATTAAATGTCCATAATAATATGTACAATATACACAACATATACATTCGCGCGTATATATACACATATATATGTATGCATGTGTGTGTATGTGTATATGTGTTTGTATGATATGTTGTGTGCATGCATGCATGTTTTGTATTATAATCAAATAAAGTTTTTAATATATGCATTATAAAAAATGATTATGTTATTATATAAACGACAAAGCGCATGTTTGATTTATACAAATTTATTCTTGCTTGCTTTCAAATATTAATGAATTGATAAAGAAACAGCGCAATATTGAAAATGCACATTTGGAAAAACGATGATTCCCAAAGGTCTTCATGAGGTTATGACATCTTTTAATAGAGATTAAGATAACACTTTTAATTAATATTTCTCACTTAAATGATCGTTTCTGAGTTACGGATTTTTATGAGTATTCTTATTTTTATGAGTATCATCATTTCGTAAAGCTCATAAATGTAAAATAAAAAACTCGTATTTCTTTCCTTTCGAACAATATCGATGGATTCACATTGAGCGTGAGTATTTATCGACTTAATTAAAAGTCTTAATTATATAATCTGTTCTTAAGGAATTGTATGTGTGGGAATGGATAAGCTATGTCAAAAGTTAATAATTCTAATATATATCGAGATTCATAAATTTGACATTGGGCACAAACAAAGCATTTTTAGCTTTTTAAAATATAAAATTAATAACTAATTTATGAGTTAAAGTAATTAATTGCTAATAATTATTTGCTCTGTAAAATATAATTTAATCTCAAAATCGTAAATAATATCTGATATCGAATTAACTTTTTTAGTAATCGTACAAAAACTTTTGTAGTAACTTTTATACAAGAATACATACACAAAGATTTATAAAAATAAAAGTTTCAATTATATATCTTTATTTTTAACTCATAAATTAATTATTAATTTTATATTCGAAAAGGCTAAAAGTGCTTTATATACACGTAATATTAAACTCATAAATCTCGAAATATATTAGATTTATTAACTTTTGATGTAACTGATCTGTCCAGTCCATCTGTTCCTCCTTAAAACCACAATGAAAAACACTGCGATAAATATAAGCGCAGACGTAATACGTTGGTGAAATCGAGAAAGCATGATATTCATCGACTGACCTTGCAATTTCACATAATCGCTTGTTACTATAATATGCATACATATATATTTGAAAATCGTAATAATAATTTTTCGAATTTACATCCAAGAAATGGCATTAGTATTTTTATTTCATTATTATTAAATTAACAATTAGCGGAAAAATAACACGTCCCGCGGTAAGATAACTTAAACTTCTTTAATGAAAATAATCTTTATATATTTAGCAATCTTTACATGTATATTTATATCCATGCTGAAAATGGATCAAAAAATGGCCAAGAAGTATATTTTTAAAAAATTTATTACTAAAATATAACAAAAATACATTTGCGCAATCTGACCTATCATCGCCGATCTTCAATACCTACGCCTTTGCTTTTATTTATCTATTTTCACGCTTAATATTTCATTTTGCTTAAATTTCCATTAATTTATATTTAAGATAAATCTTTATATAATATTTTCTTTTAATTATATATGCAATATAATAGCATTAATAATACATATAATTATTATTAATGTTATCATTTTTAATAAAAATGTTTTTTACATACAATTGCGTAAATTATCGCATAATTATTTATTGCATAAATTATCAGCATTTTTAAATTATCTATAAATAATATATGTAGAAATAATTTAATAGTTATTTTAAAATATTACACTATATCATTATATTTATACATATATACTTATGTTTGTGTAAAACTTAAATTTATAAAATAGATTTTTTTATCCTTTAAAATTTTTTATCTTCTCTTTTTTTCTATGTTTAATATATCACATAGTAAAAATTAATTAGTTCCGTCAAAATAAATTTAGCAAATTCTCTTATTCTCAATCTTACATATGTAAATGAAGCGAGTTCCCAAAGATGAGATATAGATAATATTAATCGAATTATTAAGTTGCGTCAAATTGCAATTGTCAAATTGCGGCAAATTGCAAAGTTCATCTTCCCAAAGAAATTTTTATTCCCAAACGCTTTAGGGGAATGCTGTTCTATCTAGTGTTGAGATTTGTTACCTCAGAAGGACTTTTGCATCCTACAAAATATCGCGAATTTGATGGCGGGAAGTTGCAACCAATGATGCGGAGTTTCCCAACAGACGTATGACTCGGCAACTTCGTAGTGGGAAATGTGGGGATCGCAGTGTGGCCGGGCGATTTATATAGAAGAAATGCTTGCCACGCTAGCATTTCAAGTTCGAACGGTGAAACCATACAATCGTTGAGTTTTCTGATCAAAGGTTAGATATCATTGGTGAAATTACTCTACATTTATCAACTTTGTTAAATACCTCCACACATTCAACAATCATGGTAAATAGATTTTTCTATCTTATATTCTGTGTAATATCTTTTTATTAATTTAATAATTTTAACAACTTTAGATAATAGTTAATAGTAAAATATTTTTATAAACAAATATTTTAAATAAAAATTTATTTTTATTATAATTAAAAACACGTTATTGTTTTAATATTCACTCCAATATTTACTACAAATTTAATCTGCATTATATTATATCCTATTGAATATACAGAATGTAAAAAATCATATATTTTGACAATATTAAGATAATATTAATCATAACCAAAAGAAAAAGTCTAGTAAATATGTGTCCTAAATCTTTCAAAATATAAGATATCTTTCTTTTTTCTATTTAAAATGAGGTAGAGTCACGCAATCACCTCTTGCTTAGATAATGCTTTCATTACTAAGAGACGTACACAAATAATCCGTCGTACATGCCTGCCGATCTATCGCTTTCCAATGTACTCATTAGCTCACATATTTTAATTAATGACGCAATAACTATTCCGAATTTTGCAAAATGGTACAGGACTTTTCGACTTTGGCCAAATCTACCTTCACACTTCGGGTGTGTCAAAGTTTCGGGACACCCTGTATATACATATACATACCCTGTATGTATATACAGGGTGTCCCCAATAGAAAAGTCATGTACCATTTTTTCTATAACGCTTAATAAAAGTTATTAGTGAAGTCTGGTCTATCATCGCCGATCTTCAGTCGGGCGCACATCGGTGAGCCGTCATAAACATCTGAGCGCTCACGCACACATGCTAGGCGCGCGGCTCATTGACGTGTGTCCAGCTAAAGGTCGGCGCTGAATTGCCAGACTTCACTCAATAATAACTCTTTATTAAGCATTATCGAAAAAATGGAACAGGACTTTTCTTCTCAGCTTTGCCTGCTCTACCTGCACACGACCGGTGATGCGATTGATGCCGGACACCCTGTATATATGTATAAGCATAACTAGTAATTTGTTATTAGCTATTTTATAGATATTAATATAGATATTAATTTTATAGAAATTAATAATAAAATTATATTGAAATATATTGAATAAAGAGCAGTAAAATGTTTAGATAGAGTGTGCAGTTTTAATCAGTAAACATACAGGATGACTCAGAACGAATTGTAAAAATACTTTGAGATTGTTTGGAAAATTGTCATTCAGACAGTCTGAATAAAAAATAAAATCTATCTTTAATATTTATTTAGTGCAAAAATGTGCTTAGAGAGCATTAAGCATTTATTATAAAATTAAACTATAAATAAATGATGTTTACATCTTCTTCTTTTTGTTTTATTTTTCCGTTTTAATTTGATTTCTCAAAATCACTTCCTACGAATCATATGTAATTTTACTATGATAGCAGCAAAATTTTAAAATTTCTTATGTTCATGTAACATTTTTTACTCAGAATAACCTCCCAAATAATGTGTCAAAGTTTTTTACTACTTTTCGTTCCTGCATAATGGAAATGTATTTTTCCATACGAGAAATGACAGATATGATTTTCTGTTATGGTTTAACCAATGAAACAACCGGGAAATCCGGTTTAGCAAGCACTTTCTATAAATATAGGTATTTCTTTCAGAATCCATGTTTGCGAGACTTTTTTTTTGTTTTGATCAATGTTACTTACTTCCAAGATATACAACTCTTTTTTTTAACATCCTGTATAAATAATTTAATTTTTTTCAATAAATATAAATATTTTTATTTAGAGAATAATTTCAACAATTTCAGGCAATATTTTAATTAAATATTGTTAAAAAATATAAATTTTTTTATACTTAAGAAGATTATTAACATATATAATTAGAATCAATTTAGAATATTATTATTTGCTAGTATTGATTCTAATGTAATATTTTACATTGATTTTATAAGTCGATTTGTTTAAATTTACATTTCTTAAGTAACAATTGAGTCATTCATGATTTTTATTTTTTATTCTTCTAAATTACAATTGTTCTCTGTTGTAGTTGAAACACATCGTCCTTTTCAGCATCGTGTTTTGCTTGGTGCAGTCGCAACGACCATGGCATGCTGGTAGTAGTAACAATCGTTTACCTCAGGTTCTGCCTCAATATCTTGACGAACGAATAGCCACGGAACAGCAAACGGCTCAGGCGAGTCTAGCAAATCAAGCAACTTCAGATTCAATGAATCAAGCAGGCCAAGGGACTCAAACAATTGGCGCTCTTGGAACAAATTTTCTCGGAAATCGAATCGGCGATAATACTCCGAGCACGACTATCACGATAATCCCGTTCGATTTACCCGTGGATGCTCATGGTGACGTTGATTTGGTAAATCGAATCAAGACATGGCCGAGAGACAAACAACCCTTTTGGTATATCAACTGGCAGGCGATCCAGGCTCATCGCGGTGATGCGAATAACGATGCCCAACCGGCCCAAATGCAACCGAATCCGATGTCGTTTTTTGCGGGTTAAGAGAACGGATCATAAATTCAATTTAACATATCAAACAAGACTGTAAAATTAAGCATTCGTTTTTAGCACTAGAACGCAATTGATATTTATGACCGCTGGCGATAGCGGTTATTCCTAGTCAAAGCAAACTCTTCGGAGAGATAAACGAATTCATGGTTTTCGAGAGAAATGTCATAATTTCAAATTATTGTGTTATATTAATCTGGTTTCTCGATGATGAAGGCGTCATATGCAGTCGAAACAAAAACGTGATTGTATAAGTTTATATAATTATAAAGTATTTTTATAATAAAATTAATTGATAAATTTTTATACGCACAGAGAACACAGAAAATGGGATTTACTTATACATGTAATATATATAAGCATATACATAATTACATACACATATACATATATGTGTGCCTATGTATGTATGCGTATATATATATATATATATATATATATATATATATATACATATATAACTTTACAGAATAAAATGTATAATATTACAAAAGAAGATTATTAAGATCTTATTTTAAAATATATATATATATATATATATATATATATATATATATATTTAAAAAGTTTGGTCTCTCGCGTATCTTTTCTCGTCGCGAGGCCAAACTTTTCGTTGCCGTGCGACACTATGAAGCTCGGCGCTGTCACGCCTAAAGCGTACATCTAGCCGCGCGATAGCCGCGCGAAACGCGTGCTCATTTGCCAATACTTTTAATTATTATTTTA
>NW_026099247.1:0-9170 GCF_021464435.1 Cataglyphis hispanica | reverse complement strand
CTTTAAATACAGACTGTACCGAAAAACCTCCAATTTTTAACATGAAAACCGGTCTTAATTTGAGAAATAGATTTAAAAGCACATATGAAATAACGGGTACAACTCCACAAGAACTGGTTGAAATAGAAAAGAAGCAAAATGAATTAAGGAAATCACTTCAAAATGCAAGAAATTTAAATACTAAAAAAGTATAGTTTTAGAAGAAAAAAAATAAACCAATAATTTCTAGACTGGATGAATTGATTAATAAATTGGACTCGAGTCTAAAATCAGCACCCGAAAAGCACTCCGAAAGGCACCCCGAGGGAGTTGGTCGAATACGTCCTTCGGACTTGGATGCCACAGATGCACATTATCAAGATGCACAACATAAACTTGAAGAAATATTAAAAGTTCTTAAAAGTTATGCAGAGAGTTAATCTTATTTTTTATGATGATAATGATATAGAAATAGCAATTCAACTTACTGAACCTTTAATAAAATTATTAACAGAAAGATAAGTACCATCTAATTTTAAAAATATTTATAGTGAAGATAATATAGTAATGTATAAGCTTATAATTTATAAAACTAATGCAATTTATAAAGATAATAATCCTAGCAAAGGACCAGCTTCAAATAGATATACAAAATGGAAATATATTTTAAGATTTATGGGAAGATATGAGTAAAAGTAAAAAAGGGGGTGGTTTTATTAATAAACTTTCAAATAAACTAACCGGAAAGGTTCCGGAAATGCATTTACTGGGTTATAATACTTGTGGACCATTTATGAATGTTGAGGAGAGATTAAAAAAGGGGTGGGAGAGAATAAATCCTTTTAGATGAACATTGCAAACAACACGATCTTTTTTTATTACACAAACCCAAATGCAGATTATAATGAAATAAAAAAAGCAGATAAAACTTTACAAGAATCAGCGTGGATGAGAGTATTGTCACCGAATGCTAAGTAAGTCAGAAAGATTTTGGGCATGGGTTGTTATAAATGCCATGAAATTAAAAAACAAAATTAGGAATGGGATACACAAGTGAAAAAGATTTGTTATCATTATTAAAGAGAGCATTGGAAATATATAAAAGGAATCCACAATTAGCTAAGAACATTTTAAAGTATTATGAAGATCAAAAGCATCCATATAAAATAACTGGATTGTCAGGTGGTTTTTATTCCTGGATAGCAACTTTACCAATAATTTTCGCTAACTTATATTATCTTATGAGTTTGTGTACGAATATATATAGAACAGATAAGGAAAACAAATTTTTGGATAAAACATTAAAAGAACAGATTAGGCATAATAAGACATCCGAACGACTTGTCGAAAGACTAACCCATGTAGAGCATTTGACAGATAAAATGCCGTTTGTACATAATTTCGATGTCTCACGTGAAGAAACTTTTAACATACCAAAATATCGACCATTACTCGTTAAATATCATTATTAAATGGAATTAAGCCTATTCTCTTATCAAAAACAAAAATTGAAGAAGGCCTGGTTTTATGATACAGGTAAAAAAATTAAATTGAAACATGTTAAAAAAACAAATACTGATTATTATGGACTATTTCTATCATTATCTATTAGAAATGCAAATAAAGTACTTTGACAAATGGAAAATAATAAAGGCGTAGAACTTGACCTATCTAAAAAGAAGTTGAAAATTTAGTATTAAAAGCTTTATCAGACGATGATATGAAGCAATACGTAAAAAAACTTAAAATACCTAATTTTAAAAACGTCTATTTAATTGAATTACCTAAAAAAATTAGAAAAAATGAGTATGGTATTATTAATCTTTTTTTTTCATTGTTTTTTTCATTTTTTCATGTTTCGAATTATATCACATTTTACTAGATTATTAGATATATTGTGAATAAAAGCTTTACATTAATATTAAATTTTTAATATTTATAGTAGCAATTCGGTTCAGAATACAAAGGAATAAATAATATTGTTTTAATGTAGTGAAATTTAGTTTTTGATTATTGAAATTGTAACGACCTATGTCGTTACGAGAGCCTCGCGGACCGTCCACCCGTCCGCAGAAGAGGCCGGCGCTTAGCGCCCCACAAAATTTCACGTAGCCGCGCCGTTGCGAGGCAGCGAGCCTATCATATAAGCCGCCGCTGGGCCATGCGATCCCCACTAAGGCGGCGCGAGCCTAAGTAAGGGAAGCGGGCCGGGTATATAAGCCGGCTCGACACGGCTCTCGGCACCATTCCTGGTACCGGTGGTCCGCGACCGGGAGCCTTAAGCTCCGTCCGATTGACTCCGCGCCCGCGCCTCTAGTATATACCACGCGTAGTCCCTAAGCCGTCTATATTAAGTAGAGAGCCGGTGCCCGCTCGTGACGCCAGGAACAGCATCTCCGGCGCTCAGTCCTTTTCAGGATAAGTCGCCTAGCGCGCCGGTGGGTCCCTAGTCCTTTTCAGGATAGACCGCCGAGCAGTGCAACTCCTCGGATCCGGACGTCACGTCCTGGCACGGGTTCGCCGTTAAGAGTACGGATTCGACGCGGCCGCCCCCGATTTTGTTAGCCGATCCCATTCTCTTATTTCGTGTGACGATTCCTCTTATATTAATTCTACCGTTTCTGTTAGTATAGGCCGATCTCGTTTGTTTACTCCCTAAGTTAAGTCCGCCATATTCTAGCATTAGAAACCCGGGCTGCGCGCCCAATTGTATTCGCGCGTCCTAAGCGTAACGGCCAATTCCATTCTACCATATGTTTGCACGAATAAATCTTTATTATTTGTTGGCCAAATCGAGTGTGTAATTTGCGAGCCCGAGTCTCTTCTTTCTCCCGAATCCTGGAACCGGCGAGCCGATCTGTGGCGTCGGGAAGGGTAGATCGTTACAAAATATGTTTTCACAAAAATGCATCCCTTATCCAAAATTTCGCCGTTCTCGGCGTACGTTGTAACTGAATTTCTATCGTATGGTACGGCCGGTGTGTCTCAAAGTCTGCCGTAGTCAAGAGGTTAAAATCTTTCTTTAATTCTTATTTAAATTATCTTCTTTTTTCTTGAAATCCATTTTTGTCTGCTTTATTCTTTTGATATTGGAATCTTAATATATTATTAGTTCCATCCTTTTTTCTCTATCTTCACAGATAAAACGCAACATTGCTGTCAATAAGCACATGAGTGCGGCGCAATCATGCTGCCAATATGTGTAATCCAACCATGCTGCTTATTCTTTTTGCCCTTATTTTTTCATCCTATATGTATGCACAAATTTTAATTATTATTGCTCTATAAAACATAAAATGTATTACATAATAACAAAGATTATATACTTATCATGTAATTCCAATATATCTTCTATTCTTCCAAGTATATCCGCTGCAATCTTTTTAATTAACAATATAATCAAAAAAAAAGAGAAAAAAGAGAAAGAGACTAAAATAATAATATATAAAATATATAAACTTTTACGTAATCATAATTATAACTGTGCAGATATATATAAACTGCGAAGCATACAAATATATAATAATTATAATTATGCAGACGTATATATAAACTGCGTAGCCATAATTATAGCTACACAGACAAATATAGAAACTGCGTAGCCATAATTATAGCTACACAGACAAATATAGAAACTGCGTAGCCATAGTTATAGTTATGCAGATAAATATATAATAATTGTAGCTATACAGATATACAGGGTGTCCGGCGTCAATCGCATCATAGTGAGGCGCTGTAAACAGCTGAACGCTCATGCATATGCCGGGTGCGCGGTTCATTGACGTGCGTCCAGCTAAAGATCGGCGTTGAATTGCCAGACTTCACTCAATAATAACTCTTTTATTAAGCGTTATCCAAAAAATGGTACAGGACTTTTCTCCTCAGTCCTCTGCTCTATCTATACACGACGGGTGATGCGATTGACGCCGGACGCCCTATATAAATAAACTGCATAATCATGCTATGCAACCTATAATATATATATATATATATATATATATATATATATATATATATATATATTAGGTTGCATAGCATGATTATAATTATAATTATATAATTATAAAACATATATAATTATATATATATATATATGTAATTAATAATATATATATGTATATATATATATATATATATATACTATTGTATGTATATATATATATAATATATATATATATATACATTATATATATATATATATATGTATATATAATTAATGAATGTATGTATATTTATTAAATTATTATTAATAATGAATTAATTAAATAATGAATAATAATAAAAAGTGAAACTTACTTGTGTAATAAAAACATTTATTTTTCAGATATATCCATTTGTTATAATAATAATAAATAATCACTAATAATAAAACACTAATAAACTTGAGACAATATTAATTATTGACACTACACATATGACAAGTTATGTGTAATTTATTACTCCCGTCACTTCGAGATGTCTTCAGTAAGTTACTAAAGTTTCCTATGTAGGATACTCAGAACGAATCTTATTGGTGAATCATTTTGCTTCTTAGATATAGTCGGTAGCCAATGAAAGGACGCGTAGACAAGACCATATTGTTTTTCACTTTTAATTAATAGCATAAATAACAATAATTATTTTACGCTTTAAACCATCCTTGATTAATAAGAAACTTATGAAAGATATCAAAAGATAATATCAAACTATGTTGTAGTTATTGAAAAGGAAGGGAGCAATGAGGGGATCCGAGCTTAGTGAAACGCATATTTCCATCATTTTTGCCAACCTGCGGTTGGCTGCATTAGAGAGCAAAAAATACAAAAATTATTATCATGGCCTTATCCATCAGCGAAGCGCAACGGAAGGCTCAACAGTAACACGCAATCATATCATTGAAGAATTTATGACAGAAGCCTTAAAGAATTTATGACATATTGCGACATATTATTGACATATAAGAAAACTTAAAATTAGAAACAATAAATATTGCGAAAACCGAATTTATTAATATCGTTCCCTGGAGTAATGTTAAATCACAACTACTGCTAATATTTATCAATGCCTCAATCAAAATAATTGTTTGTCACGGACAGATTAAATATTCGCCAAAAGATTTACGATTCACTATAGTTGGTGAAACACA
The DNA here is from genome assembly GCF_021464435.1 of Cataglyphis hispanica. Classification (NCBI taxonomy): domain Eukaryota; kingdom Metazoa; phylum Arthropoda; class Insecta; order Hymenoptera; family Formicidae; genus Cataglyphis; species Cataglyphis hispanica. The sequence goes on along the minus strand of NW_026099247.1, from coordinate 4,066 downwards.
TTGTTTATCAACTGGAAGACATCGCGGAGTTGCAAAAACATACAACAGAATAAAGCATATTCGAGTTAAGATAAAACAACCTATAATAATTACCAATAAATCGGATCATCCTTTGACAAAGTAGCCATGGATATAGTAGGTCCATTACCTAAGACTGAAAGAGACAACGAATACATCGTAATATTACAGGAGCAATTGACTAAATTTTGCATGGGAATACCGTTACGAAATCAAACTTCTGAAACCATTGCAGAAGCTTTCGTAGACCTTTCGTTTTATTTGTATATTTGGAGCACCAAAAGCAATATTAACAGATCAAGGAAGAAATTTCATTAGTGAGCTAATAAGAAAAGTCGCAAAAATATTTAAAATTCATAAATTCTGCACAACAGCTTTTCATCCTCAATCAAACGGATCGTTAGAAAAATCACACCATACATTAGATGAATATTTAAAACAATATGCAAACGATCAAAAACAATGGGATAAATGGCTCAGTCTAGCAGTGTTCAATTATAATACTGGCGTACACAAAGCCACAAAGCATACACTATACGAATTAGTTTTCGAAAAAGTGGCAAGAATTCCTTCGAATGAGCTTTTAGCTCCAGAATATAAAATGGCAAATTATGACGATTATTCAACTCAACTTCATAAGATTCAAGAAAATGCTCATAAAAATATCGTAGATGCAAAATTCAAGTCGAAACAATATTATATTACGATAAAACAATCAACCCTTAAAATTTCAAGATTAGAGATCACATATTTTTATTAAAAGAACCAAAACCAAGAAAGTTCGGAGATCATTATACGGGATCTCACGAAATATTGGAAATAATAAATAAAAACAATTAAAATAAAGAAAAATAGTCGAATCGATACATCCTAATCGACTGCGAATTTCCTACTTTAAAGCAAATAACAACTAACCAACAACAACCAAATGAGAAATTAACAAAGAATATGTAAATAAAAAAAACAAAAACAAATTATATCCACAATTAAAAATTTCAGATGGATTGAGAAATCAGGAAAATAGCTATAATAGTCTTACTATTGGGCTTACCTTCAGCGTATGGAATAATAGGATATGACTTCAGCATCTGTTAATCTTACTACTTTGTCATTATTAAATATAAAAGAATGTGATATTCCTCAACAAAATTGAATTCCACCAGAACTTATATTCCACCTTAACATACAACATACAACTGCAAATTAACGAATTCGAATCTGTGAAAGCTATACACTGCAAGGTCGAAGTCGATCGATTAATTTGAAAATGTGGAATGTTTCCCACAGCATGGATGTATTTAATGGAAAATGTGTATATGTGCAAGAAGTGTCTTGCGAAACATGCCGACGCATGCATACCATACGGAAGTTTTCAACTAGCCGAAACTTTTATACCCAGACTTAAATCGAACCAATCTACAATTCGTCCCGTAATATTTGCCGATCACGTAGATATAGACGGATCGTGCTCCGAAGGAACATATTCCAATCTTTATGGAATATGGGCTGACGCCCATTGCTGTATTAGGCAGCATTAAAATCACATTGCAGGATTATGCAGCTGATGTGAGAATAAACACTAATCGCATACAACTTAGATCAGGGGTGGCCTGCGAGTACCACTTATTCTTCAGATATTGAAGGAGGGAATACCTTCTGGGATCCCGTATCTGCAGATACATGCAAATTCTCTAATTATGGGATACTTTATGAGGACCATGCTGACAAAATTATTGATAATATAAAACAACAAGTTCAGGTAGTTTATTCCTTGACCAAGCAAAATACTAAATTAATAATTAATAAGCAAAATACAAAATTAATAATTTTGAGACTTCACCTGATACTGCTATCTTTAACAAAACAAATACGCGTAGCCAATTTTGAATTTTTCACTTATATGAATTCCAAATTCGTATATGTTGAAAACATATTCGCACGCAAATAAACCAATTATATCGAAATATTTTATTACAACAATGTAATCTGGAGCAACAAATGCTGCAAAATACAACACAGCCATAGTCACTCAATCAGCAGATATCTTTGCGTATCATTTAATGAAAGGACCAGGATACATGGCATTACGAGCAGAAGTAATTCACATAGTAAAATGCGTACCAGTTGAAGTAAGATTCACACCTGTAGAGGAGTTACGATCGGCTACCGGTACTAAGAGGAAACAAAACAAATTTTTAACACCCATATTTTATTACGTCAAGAGACACAGACCACATCAACACATTTGCTCCTACAATGTATATATCTTTTAGGCGACTTCTTGTATAAGCCAAATACCTAACGCCAAAACCAATAGATATTTTACCTCCGACAATAATAAAACATTAACAAAACCCACATGGAAATGTTAGCCCTGGATTACTGGTTACTAGTGAAATATACGTAGAAACTTAGAAGAACTAAGGGATCATATAATGTTCCCCGCTGAGAGATCTGCCATACTAAATACAATAGTGAGAGGTGTAATGGAAAGATCCACATCTTTACAAGAGGGCTCAATTTCCAATCTTTTAGATAAAAACGCAATAGAAAAGATAGCCGTATCTACATGGTAAAAATTCTGCAATAAATTCCTGATTTTCGGTAATGTCAGTGCCGGAATAATGGGAATATATTTAGGTATAAGAATTTTCAAATTAATCCTAGACACCATAGTACATGGTAATTCTCTACGTATATGGATGGTCCATATACTTAGCCATATGGGATTACTCAATTATTATTGCATTTAAGACAGAGGCGCCCACTCAACTCTAAAACTTACAGCTCCTAGCTGTCAAGATCAAGCAATTTATACTGAAAGAATCAGACGATACTTATTCTTCTTTTCCCATTAAAGAAGCTACCATCTACACATTGCAACTCAGAGAATAGGAGTTGAGAAAAAGAAGGAACAAAGAAAGAAAACCATTTTCCTTCATCCATTCCTCTTCTTCACCTTCTTCACTTTTCCCTTTTTAAAAAGAGAAAATAGTTATACACATAAACAAGCATCCTCCATTATTAAAATAAAACTAATTCTTTTATAGAAAATGGAGATAAAGCCTATCGACGCGGCACAGTTAGGTTCTTCTTATTAAAAATATATAAAGTATATATATTTTTACGGCAATTATATTCTGCTTTCGTAAAAATTCATAAAAATCCTACAAGACAACATCCTACAGTTAACATGCATTCACCGCTCCTTTATAGAAAATAATGGAAATCAAAGATATATCAACCCGCTCTTGGCTCGTGGTCATCATAATGAAAGTAATATATAGGGCTCCCTATTCTTCTGGGTACATCTCAGTAACAGTAAGAAGGATCTCGAGGATTTGGAAAAAGAATTGGACTTCTGCATGAATAGGAAGGCCAAGTACAGTACTTGAAGTTTTAATAATGGAAAATGTTTGTTTTTGTGTATAACTATTTTCCCTTTTTAAAAAGGAGCAGAAAACCTGCATTATTGGCCGGAGGATATTAAAGAAGAAGAGGACATAGTAATAAAGGATAACTGGCGAAGGGGCTGGACAGTATGAATTCAGATAGCAACATGGTCAAGACCTGCCTGGGAGATTATGGCAGAGAGATCTGGCGTCAGAAAAATAAGATCTACTACCTGCAGGACAAATTCAAAAATTGCCGTGGCAGAGCGTCGCTTGCAGCCTGGCCTATATCGGATTGAAAGTTCGCAAGATGTGGCCTGACAAAATGAGCTGTGTCGGATCCTTGCTGAAGGACACAAAGGATGGATTAACATTGTTTAGTTTATCAGAAGGGGAGTCACCTTGATAAAGCTAACCGAACAAAGCGAAAAATATAGTCGATCATATAACTTGCGAGATGTCTTAGTCCAGCTGGACCATGCACGAGTCAGCACGAAAATGATGTATTTCTCGCCGTATAAAAAATTTTATACTTTATTAAGGAGTTATTATTATTAAAATCTTGCTACTATGAATATTAGATATGCATATTACACATACTATAAAAATACTCTGTTCAATCATATATTACACATACTATCAAAAACTATATATAT
>NW_026099246.1:0-9444 GCF_021464435.1 Cataglyphis hispanica | reverse complement strand
ATTTTCGAGAGGTGGTTTTTCGAACCATCGGGTCGACTATAACAATGATTTGCGATAATAGAACTAAAAACGTTGTATTTTTGTTTCTCTCGGATAACAGCTGCGAGGCCCGCAGCGATATCATATCGATGCCGCGGGGCCTCTCGTGATTTGCTGTGCGAGACTGACATAGCGCTATCTCAATAGGCGCTCTGTTCGGGCCGGTAGCGAACGCGCTAAATTTAAGGCGCTCTTGAGCCGCGCCATTATTGCGGCGCCGAGAATTCGTGCAGTTTGTTGCTTGCATTTACGAGCATTGAGTTCGATTTCGAACAAAATAAAAAACGTTACTAAAACCGTTAAATGCAATAAAATTTTACCAAGAATATTATTAAAGTAGCAATTTAATATTTTTGACGCATAAAATAATTTTGGTTACTTTAAATTCCAAAAAAATGTTTTTAATTTCTTTCAAAATTTTATCAATACTAACAAGTATGTATGTTGCATAATTTTTTGATGCTTTACAACTGTGTATATAAGTTTGAACAAACAAAATATTGGGGAGGATTGTTCACATTCCCGATTGCCTACAGCTTCGTTTGCTCTACAACGTTTTGCCGACAGCTTCAATTGCCGACATTCCCGATTACTTACAGAACGATTGCCTACAAGCATTATTGTACACGTATAAAATTAAAAATACAAACGTACGATTGTACACATGACATTATTCTGCACATACACATTGTACCATGACATTATTGTGCACATATACATTGTACATATGACATTATTGTGCACATAATATAAAAAATTCATATTAACGTTTTGTACACATGACATTATTGCGCATATACACATTGTACACATTCGTATGATGTTAGCCGACGACTAACACTTTTATAAATTAATTATGTGTGAAATCAATTGTATTTTGTAGATGTAGTGCATTTATTTTTGTTTGTTAGGTCATAATTAATTTTTAATTAATTATTTAATTGTAGACCATGAAAGTAGCCGACATGTACAAGTAGCATACATGTAAAATTACAAAAATACATGTAAAATCGATTGTATTTTGTTTGTAGATGATTGTGCATTTATTTTTGTTTGTTAATTTATAAATAATTTTTAATTAATTATTTAAAGTTTGAAATATATCAAAGTACATGCATGGACAGGAAGCACGCGCGCACACACACACGCATACTAACGGTAGGGGAGGAGGTGAAAGGGGCCTTTGGCCTCCCTCCCGCACTCACTCCGCCGATAGGCTGGGTGGACTTTGCTTTACATTATAATACAATTGATTTCACACATAATTATTCAAAAAGAGTTAGTCGTCGGCCAACATCATACGAATGTGTACAATGTGTATGTGTGCAATAACATCATGTGTACAAAACATTAATATGAATTTCTTTTACTATGTAGGTAAAGCCTAGACGAAGCCTTCTCAAAATATCTCGCGTTTGAATATATTGCCGCTAAATATGCAATTTTGCTTTTGTTGTTGCGTAACCGTTGAACTTTGACAATGTATAAAATGCATTTAAATTAATCACATATGGTTGTATTGTCTATCACTCATTTTTCCCGGAAGTGACGCTGTTATATTTTGAGTAGTTATTATACAGTTCATATCTGATTTAACATATAGTATAGTATGGCATGTTTCGCTCTATGATATAAATTATCATCAAATTATCCAGTTTACATAGTTCTGTTGTAACATCATTTTATAGTATTAATTTCAATAAAAAAATTATTTAAAAATTGAACGTGGTTAGTACAAATTTTTCTATTTCACAAATCTTTTTTTAATTTTTAGTAAATAATCTTAAAGATTTTTTCTGTGTGTAACTGAATCATGTGCACAATATAGTGCGCATACTTAGAGCATATACAAAATAATGTTTATATATTTATGTCTTCTTTTTTCGTCTAAATATTCTAAACATCTGCGTTATGTTTTTATTCTGCTAATTTTTTATTTAATCTACTTTTCTATCTTAAAACTTAAAATACTTAATAATTTTTTGCATTGTTTAATAATAACAATGCTATATTTTATGTTTTACTCCCGACTGCTGCCAACCGTAGGTTGGCGAAAACGAGGGAGTATGTACGTTTCACCGAGCTCGGATCTTTTGTTATCGGAGTTCGCGATAACTACAGCGTAGTTTGATACAATCTTTTAAACATAAGGTTGTTATTAATCAAGGAAGATAAAGAGCTTACTATTATCGTTATTTATTTTATTAATAAAAAGTGAAAAAACAATATGATCTCGTCTACACGTCCTCTCATTGGCTGCCGATTATATTTAAGAAGCAAAATGATTCACCAATGAGGTTCATTCTAAGCATGCGTCTAGAGAATAAATTGGTAACATTTGTATTTACATGTCGAAGTGATAATGGCGAGATGATGTTAGGTTGGACGTAACCTGTCACACGTGTTGTTGTTGTGTCAACAGTGTATAGTGTTGTGTCAACAGTGAAATAGATATATAGATATATAGGAGGAATAATTATTATATATGGATATATCGGAAGAAAATATGAATTCACAAGTAAGTTTTTTCTTCCTTCTTTTTTTCTATTTATGATTATTTATTTTTTTGTATTTCTATTTATGATTATTTATTTATTGTTTTTTTTTATTTTCTATAGGAAGAAGATATGACATATATGGAAAATATGAACATTTCTAAAAAAAAGTAGGTTTTTTCAATAATTAATTTAATTATAAAAATTATTTATATAATAAGCTTCTGTGTAGATATATTTAATGTCTACGCAGACAGAAATATACGTATACCCTGGATATATATATATATATATATATATATATATATATATATATATATATACAACAATAAAGGATAAAAAATTACACTTACCATATGCTTCAATGTACAAAATATGTATCATATATTTTTCCAACTATTTCTGCTGTAATCATTAATAAATATAATATAATAACGATATATATATATATATGTATATATATAAATAATACATATACGTATAATGCGTTTTTTCAAGTGATTAAGTGAATCGGTAGTGATCTATTGTGAATAAACGCGATCATTATAATCGTTATAATCATTAATCAATTTATCGATTCACTGCATGAGTATAAAGTGTAAAAGTATCGATACAAAAGTAATTGATAAAAGTTTGTGCTATTCGCGGCCGTGCAGCAATTATTTGTTTAATTATTTTATTTATGAAAATCTCTACAAGGTAAGAATAAGTGAGTGACTGAACGAATGAGAGGTCGAATGAATGAGTGAGCAGCGAGCGAGCAAGCAGCACCGGTGTGAAGTTAGCACCGCATTTTCAAAAATCGAAAGTTTTATAGAGAGTTCTATTTGCACCCCAAACTAGTTCTATAGTTCCTGATAGGTTTTAGAAATAGTTCAGGTAAAAAACCTAAAAAATTGCATTTTAGAGTAAATATGAGGTGCCAACTTCCCCGTGGCACCGCAAAATGCGAAAAATGCCATTTAAATCGTCGTATCCTATAGTTCTCGAAGAGTTCTACAGTTCCTGATAGATTTTAGTAATAGTTCCGGCCTCTAAATATTTTTAAACAATTTTGAATCTCAGAGCTGGCACTTATCTTCACAGGAATAGAACTTTATCTTATTTTATGCTCCGGACGCGGGTCATTGCTCGATAGATTAATGGAATAAATATCAGAACCTGAAATTTTCGTATTTAATCGATTCTGGAGTTCTTTCAAGAGCGTATAATTGTGTGTCCAGAACTTTTCATCTTTGTTTCATTACTTCTCGAACGTTCATAATCGTGAATGTCAGCCAACATGACGGTAACTTTCCGGAAATTTTCAAGAGCGCAGAGCACCAGTAACCAGAACTTTTCATCTTTGTTTTACAGCTGTCGACGTCCGATAATACCGATAGAACTTCGGGTGCAACGTGGATCCGCATCAGCATCCGAGTCCCCAAAAATTTTGACTACCTTGGAGTCTTCAAGAAAGCGTATATACAGTGACCAGAACTTTTCATCTTTGCCTTTGCTGACGTTGATAATATCGGTAGACTGGTGTCGGACCAATACAGAACTGACTTCGAACTTCGTAGCCTGGGACCTCGAGAACTTTTTCAGCTTGTATATGCCAGTGACGCCGATACTGTTATCTGGTTCCAGCTGACGTTGATACGGTCGATCAGAATCCCGGTGCGGTGAACTCCGGCCCCCAAAAATTTTTACCGTCACGCGAAGAAGTTCGTATAGCTGTGGGCCAGAACTTTTCATCTTCAGCTTGACAGCTCGACGCGATAACGGACCAGTCGAACTTCCGGAATCCTCAAAAATGCACGCTGACTCTGAAATGTCATCAAGAGCGCATAACCAGGGTATTGCATCATTCAGGCCCGGGATAGTGTAACATTAGAACCTCGCCTCTGTTTCCGACTTTGAAGTGCTTAAGACGGCGAGCCACTGTACCAGAACTTTTTTCGTTCTTAACAGTTTGACGTTGACATCGGCCAGACTGCTGGGTGCAACGGAATTGAACATCGGAACTTCCGAGTCCAAAATTTTTAGCCTCCCACTTTGAGAATCCCCAAATTCCCCAAAGTCCCGAGGGGTGAAAATTTTTGGGGATTTCGGAGTTCTGATGACAGTTCCGTTTGCACCCCGAAGAGTTCTATCGATTATTATTAACGTCTGGAGCTGTAAAACCAAAGATAAAAAAGTTCTGGCCACTTTTAGTTATACGCTCTTAGAAAATTTCAAAGTCCCGAGAGGTAAAATTTTTTGGGGGATTTCGGAGTTCTGATGACAGTTCCGTTTGCACCCCGAAGAGTTCTATCGATTATTATCAACGTCCGAAGCTGTAAAACCAAAGATGAAAAAGTTCTGGCCACTTTTAGTTATACGCTCTTAGAAAATTTCAAAGTCCCGAGGGGTAAAATTTTTGGGGATTTCGGAGTTCTGATGACAGTTCCGTTTGCACCCCGAAGAGTTCTATCGATTATTATCAACGTCCGAGCTGTAAAACCAAAGATGAAAAGTTCTGGCCACTTTTAGTTATACGCTCTTAGAAAATTTCAAAGTCCCGAGAGGTAAAATTTTTTGGGGGATTTCGGAGTTCTGATGACAGTTCCGTTTGCACCCCGAAGAGTTCTATCGATTATTATCAACGTCCGAAGCTGTAAAACCAAAGATGAAAAGTTCTGGCCACTTTTAGTTATACGCTCTTAGAAAATTTCAAAGTCCCGAGGGGGTAAAATTTTTTTGGGGATTTTGGAGTTCTGATGACAGTTCCGTTTGCACCCCGAAGAGTTCTATCGATTATTATCAACGTCCGAAGCTGTAAAACCAAAGATGAAAAAGTTCTGGCCACTTTTAGTTATACGCTCTTAGAAAATTTCAAAGTCCCGAGGGGTAAAATTTTTTGGGGGATTTCGGAGTTCTGATGACAGTTCCGTTTGCACCCCGAAGAGTTCTATCGATTATTATCAACGTCCGAAGCTGTAAAACCAAAGATGAAAAAGTTCTGGCCACTTTTAGTTATACGCTCTTAGAAAATTTCAAAGTCCCGAGGGGGTAAAATTTTTTTGGGGATTTCGGAGTTCTGATGACAGTTCCGTTTGCACCCCGAAGAGTTCTATCGATTATTATGAACGTTCGAAGCTGTAAAACCAAAGATGAAAAAGTTCTGGCCACTTTTAGTTATACGCTCTTAGAAAATTTCAAAGTCCTGAGGGGTAAAATTTTTTGAGGATTTCGGAGTTCTGATGACAGTTCCGTTTGCACCCCGAAGAGTTCTATCGATTATTATTAACGTCCGGAGCTGTAAAACCAAAGATGAAAAAGTTCTGGCCACTTTTAGCGGAAGATGAGGTGCCAGCTCTGAGATTCAAAATTGTTTAAAAATATTTAGAGGCCGGAACTATTACTAAAATCTATCAGGAACTGTAGAACTCTTCGAGAACTATAGGATACGACGATTTAAATGGCATTTTTCGCATTTTGCGGTGCCACGGGAAGTTGGCACCTCATATTTTCAAAATGCAATTTTTTAGGTTTTTGCCGGAACTATTTCTAAAACCTATCAGGAACTATAGAACTATTTGGGGTGCAAATAGAACTCTCTATAAAACTTTCGATTTTTGAAAATGCGGTGCTAACTTCACACCGGTGCTTGCTTGCTTCGCTCGCTGCTCACTCATTCATTCGACCTCTCATTCGTCTTCAGTCACTCACTTTATTCTTACCTTGTAGAGATTTTTCATAAATAAAATAATTAAACAAATAATTGCTGCACGGCCGCGAATAGGCACAAACTTTTGTCAATTATTTTGTATCGATACTCTTTACACTTTTATACTCATGCAGTGAATCGATAAATTGATTAATGATTATAACGATTATAATGATCGCGTTTATTCACAATAGATCACTACCGATTCACTTAATCACTTGAAAAAACGCATTATACGTATATGTATTATTTATATATACACATATATATATATATATCGTTATTATATTATATTTATTAATGATTACAGCAGAAATAGTTGGAAAAATATATGATACATATTTTGTACATTGAAGCATATGGTAAGTGTAATTTTTTATCCTTTATTGTTGTAATATATATATATATATATATATATATATATATATATATATATATATATCCAGGGTATACGTATATTTCTGTCTGCGTAGACATTAAATATATCTACACAGAAGCTTATTATATAAATAATTTTTATAATTAAATTAATTATTGAAAAAACTTACTTTTTTTTTAGAAATGTTCATATTTTTCATGTATGTCACATCTTCTTCCTATAGAAAATTAAAAAAAAACAATAAATAAATAATCATAAATAGAAATACAAAAAAATAAATAATCATAAATAGAAAAAAGAAGGAAGAAAAAACTTACTTGTGAATTCATATTTTCTTTCGATATATCCATATATAATAATTATTCCTCCTATATATCTATATATCTATTTCACTGTTGACACAACACTATACACTGTTGACACAACAACAACACGTGTGACAGGTTACGGTCCAACCTAACATCATCCCGTCATTATCACTTCTACATGTAAATACAAATGTTACCAATTTATTCTCTAGACGCATGCTTAGAACGAACCTCATTGGTGAATTATTTTAGCTTCTTAGATATAATCGGCAGCCAATGAGAGGACGTGTAGACGAAATCATATTGTTTTTCACTTTTTATTAATAAAATAAATAACGATAATAGTACGCTCTTTATCTTCCTTGATTAATAACAACCTTATGTTTAAAAGATTGTATCAAACTACGCTGTAGTTATCGAGAACTCCGATAACAAAGGATCCGAACTCGGTGAAACGTACATACTCCCTCGTTTTCGCCAACCTACGGTTGGCAGCAGTCGGGAGTAAAACATAAAATATAGCATTGTTATTATTAAACAATGCAAAAATTTATTAAGTATTTTAAGTTTTAAGATAGAAAAGTAGATTAAATAAAAAAATTAGCAGAATAAAAACATAACGCAGATGTTTAGAATATTTAGACGAAAAAAGAAGACATAAATATATAAACATTATTTTGTATATGCTCTAAGTATGCTCACTATATTGTGCACATAATTCAGTTACACACAGAAAAAATCTTTAAGATTATTTACTAAAATTAAAAAAAGATATGTGAAATAGAAAAATTTGTACTAACCACGTTCAATTTTTAAATAATTTTTTATTGAAATTAATACTATAAAACGATGTTAGTAACAACAAAATTATGAAAACTGGATAATTCGATGATAATTTATATCATAGAGCGAAACGTGCCATACTATATGTTAAATCAGATATGAACTGTATAATAACTACTCAAAATATAACAGCGTCACTTCCGGGAAAAATGAGTGATAGACAATACAACCATATATGATTAATTTAAATGCATTTTATACATTGTCAAAGTTCAACGGTTACGCAACAACAAAGCAAAAATTGTATATTTAGCGGCAATATATTCAAACGCGAGATATTCTGAGAAGGCTTCGTCTAGGCTTTGCCTACATAATATAAGAAATTCATATTAACCTTCTGTACACATGACGTTATTGCACACATACACATTGTACACATTCGTATAATGTTGGCCGACGACTAACTCTTTTTGAATAATTATGTGTGAAATCAATTGTATTATAATGTAAAGCAAAGTCCACCCAGCCTCTCAGCGGAATGAGTGTGGGAGGGAGGCCAGAAGCCCCCTTTCACCTCCTCCCTACCGTTAGTATGTGTGTGTGTGTGTGCACGTGTGCTTCCTGTCCATGCATGTACTTTGATATATTTCAAACTTTAAATAATGAATTAAAAATTAATTATAAATTAACAAACAAAAATAAATGCACAATCATCTACAAGCAAAATACAATCGATTTTACATCTATTTTGTAATTTTTATAGTACGTGTCGGCTACTTTCATAGTCTACAATTAAATAATTAATTAAAAATTAATTATGAACTAACAAACAAAAATAAATGCACTACATCTACAAAATACAATTGATTTCACACATAATTATTTTATAAAAGTGTTAGTCGTCGGCTAACATTATACGAATATGTACAATGTGTATATGCGCAATAATGTCATGTGTACAAAACGTTAATATGAATTTCTTATATTATGTGCACAATAATGTCATGTGTACAATGTGTATGTTCACAATAATGTCATGTGTACAATGTGTATGTGCACAATAATGACATGTGTACAAACGTACGTATGTATTTTTAATTTTATACGTGTACAATAATGCTTGTAGGCAATCGTTCTGTAAGTAATCGGGAATGTCGGCAATTGAAGCTGTCGCGCAAAACGTTGTAGAGCAAACGAAGCTGTAGGCAATCGGGAATGTGAACAATCCTCCCCAATATTTTGTTTGTTCAAACTTATATACACAGTTGTAAAGCATCAAAAAATTATGCAACATACATACTTGTTAATATAGATAAAATTTTGAAAAAAATTAAAACATTTTTTGAATTTAAAGTAACCAAAATTATTTTATGCGTCAAAAATATTAAATTGCTACTTTAATAATATTCTTGGTAAAATTTTATTGCATTTAACGGTTTTAGTAACGTTTTTATTTTGTTCGAAATCGAACTCAATGCTCGTAAATGCAAGCAACAAACTGCACGAATTCTCGGCGCCGCAATAATGCGCGCGCTCAAGAGCGCCTTCAATTTAGCGCGTTCGCTACCGGCCCGAACAGAGCGCCTATTAGATAGCGCTGTGTCAGTCTCGCACAGCAAATCACGAGAGGCCCCGCGGCATCGATATGATATCGCTGCAGGCCTCGCAGCGGTCATCCGAGAGAAACAAAAATACAACATTTTTAGTTCTATTATCGCAAATCATTGTTATAGTCGACCCGATGGTTCG